>NC_073255.2:127404696-127707727 GCF_029289425.2 Pan paniscus
CTGTATAAACATGGAAATATCTACACCGCTATCTGTATAAATATGGAAATATCTACACCGCCATTTGTGTAAACATAAAAATATCTACAGAGTCATCTGTATACACTTGGAAATATCTACACAGGCATCTGTATAAACATGGATGTATCTACACAACTATCTCTATAAACAAGGAAATACTTACAGCGCTATCTCTATAAACATGGAAATATCAACGCCACAATCTCCACAAACATGGAAATATCTACATCGCTATCTGTATAAACAGGGAAATATCTCCATCAATATCTGTATAAACATGGAAATATCTACACTGCTATCTTTATAAACAAGGAAATATCTACACCGCTATCTGTATAAACATGGAAATATCTTCAACGCTATCTGTGTAAACATGGAAATATCTACACAGCTATCTGTGTAAACTTGGAAATATCTACACAGGTACCTTTGTAAAAATGGAAATATCTACACGGCAATCTGTGCAAAGAGGGAAATATCTACACCGCTATCTGTATAAATATGGAAATATCCACACCACTATCTCTATAAACAAGGAAATACCTACACCGATTTCACTATATACATGGAAATATCTACACTGCAATCTCTATATACATAGAAATAGCTACACAGCCTTCTGTATAAACACGAAAATATCTACACCGCCATCTTCAGAAACATGGATGTATCTACACCGCCATCTGTTTAAACATGGAAATATCTACCCCATTATCTTTATAAACATGGAAATACCTTCACTGCCATCTGTAAAAACATGGAAATATCTACACCGCCATCTCTATAAACACGGAAATATCTACACCCCTATCTGTATAAATATGGAAATATCTACACCGCCATCTCTATAAACATGGAAATATCTACACCACGATCAGTATAAACATGGAAATATCTACACCGCTATCTGTATAAACATGGAAATATCTCCACTGCTATCTCTATAAACATCGAAATACCTACACCGCCATCTGTATAAACATGGAAATACTTACAAATTTACCTGTATAAACATGGAAATATCTGCACCGCCATGTGTAAAAACATGGAAATATCTACACAGCCATGTGTATATACATTGAACTATCTACACCACTATCTATATAAACATGGAAATAACTACACCGCTATCTGTATAAACATGGAAATATCTACACCGCCATCTACATATCCATGGAAATATCTGTGCTGCCATCTGCATAAACATGGAAATATCTACACGGTCTTCTGTGTATAGATGGAAATATCAACACCGCCATCTATACAAACATGGAAATATCTGCACCGCTATCTGTATAAACATATAAATATCTACATAGCTGTCTGTATAAACATAGAAATATCTACACCGCTATCTGTATAAACATGGAAATATCTACACCGCTATCTCTATAAACATGGAAATATCTACACCGTGATCTGTATAAACATGGAAATATTTACACTGCTATCTGTATAAACATGGAAATTTCTACACCGTTATCTGTAGAAATATGGAAATATCTACACCGCTCTCTCTATAAGCATGGAAATATCCACACCGCCATCTTTATAAACATGGAAATACCTATAGAGTCATCTGTGTAAACATGGAAATATCTACACTACCATCTGTATAAACATGGAAATATCTTCAATGCCATCTGTATACACATGGAAATACCTACACGGCAATCTGTGTATAGATGGAAACATCAACACCGCCATCTATACAAACATGGAAATATCTACACTGCTATCTCTATAAACATGGAAATATCTACACTGCGGTCTGTATAAACATGGAAATATCTACACCGGTATCTGTATGAACATGGAAATATCTACACCATGATCTGTATAAACATGGAAATATATACACCGCTATCTGTATAAACATGGAAATTTCTGCACCGGTATCTCCATAAACATGGAAATATCTACAAAGACATCTGTGTAAACATGGAAATACCTACACAGTCATGTGTAGGAACATTAAAATATCTACACTGCCTTCTGTATAAACATAGAAATATCTACATAGCCCTCTGTATAAATATGGAAATATCTGCATAGGCATCTGTGTAAACATGGAAATATCTGCACTGCTATCTGTATAAACATGGAAATACCTACACCGCTGTCTCTATAAACATGGAAATATGTACACCGCTATGTGTATAAACATGGAAATATCTCCACTGCTCTCTGTATAAACATGGAAATATCTCCACCGTTATCTGTATAAACATGGAAATATCTACAGGGCCATCTCTATAAACATTGAAATATCTACACTGCCATCTGTAAAAACATGGAAATATCTACACAGTCATCTGAATAAAGATGGAAATATCTTCACCACCATCTGTATAAACATGGAAATACCTACAATACCATCTGTATACACCTGGAAATATCTACACAGACATCTGTATAAATATGGAAATACCTACACCGCCATCTGTAAACATGGAAATATCTACACTGCCATCTGTAGAAAGATGGAAATATCTACACCGCTATCTCTATAAATATGGAAATATCTACACCGCCATCTCTATAAACATGAAAATATCTACACTGCCATCTCCATAAAGATGGAAGTATCTACTCTGCCACGTGTATAAACACGGAAATATCTACACCACTATCTGTGTAAACATGGAAATATCTACACCGCTATCTCTTTAAACATGGAAATATCCACACCGCCATCTGCATGTCCATGGAAATATCTACGCCGCCATCTATATAAACATGGAAATATCTACACGGCCATCTGTGTATAGATGGAAATATCAACACCGCCATCTGTAGAAACATGGAAATATCTACACCGCTATCTCTATAAACATGGAAATATCTGCACTGCCATCTGTAAAAACATGGAAATACGTATACAGTCATCTGTATAAACATGGAAATATCTACAATGCCATCTGTATACACATGGAAATATCTACACAGCCATCTGTATAAACATGTAAATATCTACACTGCTATCTCTATAAACATGGAAATATCTACACCGCCATCTCTATAAACATGAAAATATCTACACTGCCATCTCCATCAACATGGAACTAACTACTCTGCCATCTGTAGAAACATGGAAACATCTACACCGCCATCTGTGTGAATAAGGAAATATCTACAATGCCATCTGTATAAAGATATAAATATCTGCACCGCGAGCTGTATAAACATGGAAATATCTACATCGCTATCTGTATAAACGTGGAAATACCAACACCGCTGTCGGTATGAACATGGAAATATCTACAACGCCATCTATATAAACATGGAAATATCTACACCGCTATGTCTATAAGCATGGAAATACCTACACCGCTATCTCTATAAACATGGAAATATCTACACCGCTATCTGTAAAAACATGGAAATATCTACACCGCGATCTGTATGAACATGGAAATATCTACACCGCGATCTGTACAAACATGGAAATATCTTCACCACGATCTCCGTAAACATGGAAATAACTACACCTCTATCTGTATAAACATCGTAATATCTACACCACCATCTATATAAACATGGAAATATCTACAACACCATCTGTATAAACATGGAAATATCTGCAATGCCATCTGTAGAAAGATGGAAATATCTACACCGCAATCTGTGTAAACATGGAAATATCTACACCGATATCTGTAGAAACATGGAAATATCTTCACCGCTATCTCTATAAACATGGAAATAACTACACCGCGATCTGTAAACATGGAAATATCTACACCGTGATCTGTATAAACATGGAAATATCTACACCGCTATCTGTATAAACTTGGAAATATCTACACAGCTATCACTATAAACATGGAAAATCTACACCGCCATCTGCATAAACATGGAAATACCTACAAAGTCATCTGTATAAACATGGAAATATCTACACAGCCGTCTGTATAAACATGGAAATATCTACACAGCCATCTGTATATACATGGAAATATCTACACTGTCATCTGTATAAACATGGAAAAATCAACACTGCTATCTCTACGAACATGGTAATATCTACACCGCCGTCTCTATAAACATGGAAATATCTACACCACGATCAGTATAAACATGGAAATATCTACACCGCTATCTGTATAAACATGGAAATATCTACAATGCCATCTGTAGAAAGATGGAAATATCTACACCGCAATCTGTGTAAACATGGAAATATCTACACCGATATCTGTGAAAACATGGAAATATCTACACCGCTATCTGTATAAACATGGAAATATCTACACCACGATCTGTATAAACATGGAAATATCTACACCGAGATCTGTATAAACATGGAAATATCTACACCGCAATCTGTATAAACATGGAAATATCCACACCGCTATCTCTATAAACATGGAAAAATCAACACTGCTATCTCTACGAACATGGTAATATCTACACCGCCGTCTCTATAAACATGGAAATATCTACACCACGATCAGTATAAACATGGAAATATCTACACCGCTATCTGTATAAACATGGAAATATCTACAATGCCATCTGTAGAAAGATGGAAATATCTACACCGCAATCTGTGTAAACATGGAAATATCTACACCGATATCTGTGAAAACATGGAAATATCTACACCGCTATCTGTATAAACATGGAAATATCTACACCACGATCTGTATAAACATGGAAATATCTACACCGAGATCTGTATAAACATGGAAATATCTACACCGCAATCTGTATAAACATGGAAATATCTGCAAAGCTATCTCCATAAACATGGAAATATCTACACCGCCATCTGTATAAACATGGAAATACCTACAAAGTAATCTGTATAAACATGGAAATATCTACACAGCGAACTGCATAAACATGGAAATATCTACACAGCCATCTGTATATACGTGGAAATATCTACACCGCTATCTGTATAAACATGGAAATAACTACACCGCTATTTGTATAAACAAGGAAATATCTACACCGCAATCTGTATAAACATCAAAATATCTACACCGCAATCTCTATAAACCTGGAAATATCCACACCCCTATCTGTATAAACATGGAAATATCTACACCGCCATCCCTATAAACATGGAAATATCTACACCACGATCAGTATAAACATTGAAATATCTACACCGCTGTCAGTATAAACATGGAAATATTTCCACTGCTATCTCTATAAATATCGAAATATCTACACCGCCATCTGTATAAACATGGAAATACTTACAAAGTTATCTGTATAAACATGGAAATATCTACACCACCATCTGTATAAACATGGAAATATCTACACAGCCATGTGTACATACATGGAAATATCTACACCTCTATCTATATAAACATGGAAATAACTACACCGCTATCTGTATAAACATGGAAATATCTACACCGCCATCTACATATCCATGGAAATATCTGCGCCGCCATCTGTATAAACATGGAAATATCTACACGGTCATCTGTGTATAGATGGAAATATCAACACCGCCATCTGTACAAACATGGAAATATCTGCACCGCTATCTGTATAAACATGGAAATATCTACACCGCGGTCTGTATAAACATGGAAATATCTACACCACTGTCTGTATAAACATGGAAATATCTACACCGTCATCTCTATAAACATGGAAATGTCTACACCGTGATCTGTATAAACATGGAAATATTTACACCGCTATCTTCATAAACATGGAAACTTCTACACCGTTATCTGTATAAATATGGAAATATCTACACCGCTATCTCTATAAACTTGGAAATATCTACACCGCCATCTGTATAAACATGGAAATACCTATACAGTCATCTGTGTAAACATGGAAATATCTACACCACCATCTGTATAAACATGGAAATATCTACAATGCCATCAGTATACACATGGAAATACCTACACGGCAATCTGTGTATAGATGGAAACATCAACACCGCCATCTGTACAAACATGGAAATATCTACACTGCTATCTCTATAAACATGGAAATATCTACACTGCGGTCTATATAAACATGGAAATATCTACACCGGTATCTTTATAAACATGGAAATATCTACACCACGATCTGTATAAACGTGGAAATATATACACCGCTATGTGTATAAACATGGAAATATCTGCAACGCTGTCTCTATAAACATGGAAATATCTACAAAGCCATCTGTATAAACATGGAAATTCCTACACAGTCATGTGTAGGAACATGGAAATATCTACACTGCCATCTGTATAAACATAGAAATATCTACACGGCCCTCTGTATAAATATGGAATTATCTGCATAGTCATCTGTATAAACGGAAATATATGCATCGCTATCTGTATAAACATGGAAATACCTACACCGCTGTCTCTATAAACATGGAAATATGTACACCGCTATGTGTATAAACATGGAAATATCTCCACTGCTCTCTGTATAAACATGGAAATATCTCCACCGTTATCTGTATAAACATGGAAATATCTACAGCGCCATCTCTATAAACATTGAAATATCTACACTGCCTTCTGTAAAAACATGGAAATATCCACACAGTCATCTGAATAAACACGGAAATATCTACACCACCATCTGTATATACATGGAAATACCTAAAATACCATCTGTATACACATGGAAATATCTGCACAGACATCTGTATAAATATGGAAATTTCTACACAGACATCTGTATAAATATGGAAATATCTACACGGCCATCTGTATAAACATGGAAATATCTACACTGCCATCTGTAGAAAGATGGAAATATCTACACCGCTATCTCTATAAATATGGAAATATCTACACCGCCATCTCTATAAACATGAAAATATCTACACTGCCATCTCCATAAAAATGGAAGTATCTACTCTGCCATGTGTATAAACACGGAAATATCTATACCACCATCTGTGTAAACATGGAAATACCTACACCGCTATCTGTATAAACATGGAAATATCTACACTGCCATCTGCATGCCCATGGAAATATCTATGCCGCCATCTGTATACACATGGAAATATCTACACGGCCATCTGTGTATAGATGGAAATATCAACACCGCCATCTGTACAAACATGGAAATATCTACACCGCAATCTCTATAAACATGGAAATATCTGCACTGCCATCTGTAAAAACATGGAAATAACTATAGAGTCATGTGTATAAACATGGAAATATCTACAATGCCATCTGTATACACATGGAAATATCTACACCGTTATCTCTATAAACATGGAAATATCTACACCACCATCTGTATAAACATGGAAATACCTATAGAGTCATCTGTGTAAACATGGAAATATCTACACCACCATCTGTATAAACATGGAAATATCTACACCTCGATCTGTATAAACATGGAATTATATACACCGCTATCTGTATAAATATGGAAATATCTGCACCGCTATCTCTTTAAACATGGAAATATCTACAAAGCCATCTGTATAAACATGGAAATACCTACACAGTCATTTGTAGGAACATGGAAATATCTACACTGCCATCTGTATACACATAGATATATCTACACAACCCTCTGTATAAATATGGAGATATCTGCATAGGCATCTGTATAAACTTGGAAATATCCACACCGCAATCTGTATAAACATGGAAATATCTACACCACTATCTGTATAAATATGAAATATCTAAACCGCTATCTCTATAAAAGTGGAAATATCTCCACTGCTATCTGTATAAACATGGAAATATCTTCAATTCTATCGGTATAAACATGGAAATATCTACACCGCCATCTGTATAAACATGGAAATATCTCCACTGCTATCTCTATAAACATCGAAATAACTACACCGCCATCTGTATAAACATGGAAATACTTACAAAATTATCTGTATAAACATGAAATATCTACACCGCGGTCTGTATAAACATGGAAATATCTACACCACTATCTGTATAAACATGGAAATATCTTCTCCGCTATCTCTATAAACATGGGAATATCTACACCGTGATCTGTATAAACATGGAAATATTTACACCGCTATCTGTATAAACATGGAAATTTCTACACCGTTATTTGTATAAATATGGAAATATCTTCACCGCTGTCTCTATAAACATGGAAATATCTACACCGCCATCTGTATAAACAAGGAAATACCTATACAGTCATCTGTGTAAACATGGAAATATCTACACCATCATCTGTATAAACATGGAAGTATCTACAATGCCATCTGTATACACATGTAAATATCTACTTTGCTATCTCTATAAACATGGAAATATATACACCGCCATCTCTATAAACATAAAAATATCTACACTGCCATCTCTATAAACATGGAAATAACTACTCCGCCATCTGTATAAACATGGAAACACCTACACCGCCATCTGTGTGAATAAGGAAATATCTACAATGCCATCTGTATAAAGATATAAATATCTGCACTGCGAGCTGTATAAACATGGAAATATCTACATCGCTATCTGTATAAATGTGGAAATACCAACACCGCTATCGATATAAACATAGAAATATCTACAACGCCATCTATATAAACATGGAAATATCTACACCGCTATGTCTATAAACATGGAAATAACTACACCGCTATCTCTATAAACATGGAAATTTCTACACCGCTATCTGTATAAACATGGAAATATCTATTCCGCGATCTGTATATACATGGAAATATCTACACAGCTATCTCTATAAACATGGAAATATCTACACCGCCATCTGTATAAACATGGAAACACCTACAATGTCATCTATATAAACATGGAAATATCTACAAAGCCATCTGTATAAACGTGGAAATATCTACACAGCCATCTGTATATACATGGAAATATCTACACCACTATCTGTATAAACATGGAAATAACTACACCGCTATTTGTATAAACAAGGAAATATCTACACCGTGACTTGTATAAACATGGAAATATTTACACCGCTATCTGTATAAACATGGAAATTTCTACACCATTATCTGTATAAATATGGATATATCTACACCGCTATCTCTATAAACATGGAAATATCTACACCGCCATCTGTATAAACATGGAAATACCTATACTGTCTTCTGTGTAAACATGGAAATATCTACACCACCATCTGTATAACATGGAAATATCTACAATGCCATCTGTATACACATGGAAATACCTACAAGGCAATCTGTGTATAGATGGAAACATCAACAACGCCATCTGTACAAACTTGGAAATATCTACACTGCTATCTCTATAAACATGGAAATATATACACGGCAGTCTTTATAAACATGGAAATATCTACACCGGTATCTGTATAAACATGGAAATATCTACACCACGATCTGTATAAACATGGAAATATATACACCGCTATCTCTATAAACATGGAAATATCTGCAGCGCTATCTCTATAGACATGGAAATATCTACAAAGCCATCTGTATAAACATGGAAATACCTACTCAGTCATGTGTAGGAACATGGAAATATCTACACTGCCATCTGTATAAACATAGAAATATCTACAAAGCCCCCTGTATAAATATGGAGATATCTGCATAGCCATCTGTATAAACATGGATATATCTACACCGCAATCTGTATAAACATGGAAATATCTACACCGCTATCTGTATAAATATGAAATATCTAAACCGCTATCTCTATATAAGTGGAAATATCTACACTGCTATCTGTAAAAACATGGAAATATCTTCAATTCTATCTGTATAAACAAGGAAATATCTACACCGCTATCTGTATAAACATGGAAATATCTCCACTGCTATCTCTATAAACATCGAAATATCTACACCGCCATCTGTATAAACATGGATATACAAAGTTATCTGTATAAACATGGAAATATCTACACCGCCATCTGTATAAATATGGAAATGTCTACACAACCATGTGTATATACATGGAAATATCTACACCGCTATCTATATAAACATGGAAATAACTACACCGCTATCTGTATAAACATGGAAATATCTACACCGCCATCTACATATCCATGGAAATATCTGCGCCGCCATCTGTATTAACATGGAAATATCGACATGGTGATCTGTGTATAGATGGAAATATCAACACCACCATCTGTACAAACATGGAAATATCTGCACCGCTATCTGTATAAACATGGAAATATGTAAACCGCGGTCTGTACAAACATGGAAGTATCTACACCGCTATCTCTATAAACATGGAAATATATACACCGCCATCTGTATAAACATGGAAATACCTATACAGTCATCTGTGTAAACATGGAAATATCTACACCACCATCTGTATAAACATGGAAATATCTACAATGCCATCTGTATACACATGGAAATACCTACACGGCAATCTGTGTATAGATGGAAACATCAACACCGCCATCTGTACAAACATGGAAATATCTACACTGCTATCTCTATAAACATGGAAATATCTACACTGCGGTCTGTATAAACATGGAAATATCTACACTACTATCTCTATATACATGGAAAATCTACACCGCCATCTCTATAAACATGAAAATATCTACACTGCCATCTGTCAAAACATGGAAATATCTACACAGTCATCTGAATAAACATGGAAATATCTACAACACCTTCTGTATAAACATGGATATACCTACAATACCATCTGTATACACATGAAATATCTACACAGACATCTGTATAAACATGGAAATATCTACATTGCTATCTCTATGAACATGGAAATATCTACACCGCTATCTGTATAAACATGGAAATACCTACACCGCTATCTGTATAAACATGGAAGTATCTACAACGCTTTCTGTGTAAACATGGAAATATCTACAACGCCATCTGTGTAAACATGGAAATATCTACACAGCTATCTTTGTAAACTCGGAAATATCTACACCACTATCTGTGTAAAGATGGAAATACCTACACCGCAAACTGTGCAAAGATGGAAATATCTACACCGCTATCTCTGTAAACACGGAAATATCAACACCACCATCTGCATAAACATGGAAATATCTACACTGCCATCTGTATAAACATGGAAATATCTACACAGCCATCTGTATAAACATGGAAATATCTACACCGCTATCTGTATTAGCATGGAAATACCTACACCGCTATCTGTATAAACATGAAAATATCTACACCGGTATCACTATAAAGATGGAAATTCCTACACCGCTATCAGTATAAACATGGAAATATCTACACCGCTATATGTATAAATATGGAAATATCTACACCGCTATCTCTATAAACATGGAAATATCTACACCACTATCTGTATAAACATGGAAATGTCTACACCGCTATCTCAATAAACATGGAAATATCTACACCGCCATCTGTGTAAACATGGAAATATCTACTACGCTACCTGTATAAAAATGGAAATATCTACACCGTTATCTTTAAAAACGTGGAAATATCTACACCGCTATCTGTATAAACCTGGAAATATCTACACCGCCATCTCTATAAACATGGAAATATCTACACCGCCATCTTTAAAAACATGGAAATATCTACACACTCATCTGTATAAACATGGAAATATCTACACCACCATCTGTATAAACATGGAAATATCTACACTGCCAGGAGCTCATGAGCAGCCTGGGCAATACAGCAAGGCCTCATCTCTACAAAAAAATTAGAAATATTAGCTGGCCATGGTCGTGTGCACCTGTAGTCCCAGCTTCTTAGGAGGCTGAGGTGGGAGGATCTACGGAGCCCAGGATTTTAAGGCTGCAGTTAGCTTGGATAACGACTGCACTCCAACCTGGATGGCAGAACAAGAACCTGTTTCAAAAAAGAAAAAAGAAAAAAAAACCTAAAAACTAAAAACTGGATGTAGTTTGCTAGTAACTAAACAGCAAATTAATTGTAACATGCTTACATATCAACGATGTCTTTCTTCTTTGATCATGAACCTGCTCACTAAGAAGCTGCTGAAGTCCATGGTAGTGACAGGTACATGTCTGCATCCTTGTCCTGACCTGCATCTTCTTTGATTGTCCCCATCTGTGTCTCCGACTGGCACTGCCGAACCGTCTTGCTACCTTATCAATGTTGTACTGAACCAGACTGCTAACTGATCAATGTTGTCAAGCTCACTGCACAAACCTGCTCTTACAAGGTAGATTTCTGCCTGGAATAGCCATACTTACACTGTTTATATTCCTTACTCCTGACCCATCCAACGCAGCACAAGTTCTATTTATTGCCATAGAAACATAGGTCATTTGGAAACACCTCCTTCATTTCTATGGAATGTTCAAACATTTCTGACATTTTGGACTCTGTTCTAGCCTCTTGTTAAATATATCCAGAAAAGAGACAAAGCTTTATGGGGAGGCTATATGCACACATATGCTATAGAATAAGCTATCTAAATGCTTAAAAATACTTTCCATCTGTCACCGCACCTTAACAGGTACACAGAAATTAAGTATGTGTATATCTGTCTGTATAGATACGTATAAATATATATCCCCAAAACAAAATCTCATTCTCTTACTTATACATAGGGAGAATATAGGTGAATATACATATACATTTATAGGTAGAACAAAAAACCCTCAGCCTCTTTAGGGCCATGTGTTTTCTCTGAGTAATTGTCACAATTAATTAAAATACATGTGTATGCCTTTTTAGATAAATTTCATCAGACCAGTTTCTGTCTGGTTGGAAAATAATAACTGCCTATTTGCTAAGTGCCCCTGCCCCCATACTATGTTCCAGTGAACTAAAGACCTCTGGCAATCATAGATTTACAACTCAGCAAGATTAAACAATTTATTGTTATTTATGACATCCAAGCTGTATCTTCTGTATTATATTCCACATTAGCATCTATCACCTTACATTTGGGAGATCCTGTCCAAAAAATGATTATGCCTCCTAACCAAACATTCAGCAGGGCTGCAGGAACAGGCCCCCTGAACAAACATCCTGCCAAAGTACTTTAAAGCACCGTGAGCTGCCACAGCTGTGCATTTTCAGATGACTCAGCAGATTAGCGTGGAGTCTCTTAGCCTCTGCTTGGTCTGTTCCTTTCAGTGATCTCTCACATGGCCCAGTCCATTCGGTTTGAAAATCCTCATGAAATGAGCAGATTATGATCTGGCTTCAGTAGAGGGCCATGGGGTGGGCATGGAGGGGAGAGGGTTTGCTCTTAACACAGCCTGAGCCTCAGAAAGGTTTCAGATGGAAAAGCATGGCACTGACTCAGCTCATGCTTAACAGGAAATAATGCACAGACCACACCAAAAAAGCCCTTTATGTTGTGTGAAAGTCTATGCCGGAGCAGCTGCTGCCACCTCATGTACTGTGATACAGTGTGCATGTGTGTGTTTGTGTGTGCATGAGTGTGAGTATGCACGCAAATGTGTGCTGGGAGGGGTAGGAGATCACACCTTCCACAGTCGCCACCTCAGCCTTAGCTAGCAGCGTGGAGAATTGCCAAAAGTCAAGAGGAAGCTGCACCAAAGCAACTGTGATCACCACATCAGCAGGTGCTTTCTGGTTAGTAAAGCTACTGGGACTGAAAAACACACACGATCTCGTCCTTCTTTTATTTTAATCAGAGCAAACTATTTTTATAATAATTGTGTTATATGAATAAATAATTCATAATGCTGTAACCCATTATCACATTCAATCCTCCCAACAACCCTAGAAGATATGTAGACAAGTATTATTACTTTCCCTATTTTTATAAATGAGGAAATAAACCCCAGGAGGCTAGGCGACTACCCCACGGTCATAGAAGTTGCAAACAGTAGTATCATGATTCAAATCCAAAGCTTCTCCTTTTGTCTTTATCATTTTAATTTTGAAGGTAATGCGTATGCATGTATGATCTTTTAAATCCAGAGATGGATATGGAATAGATAGGAAAAGGGACTCTCCTTCCCCATTATACACCCCCTCCACCCAAGCTATATACACTGTTGACTAGACTATGTCCTTTCAATCCTATTTTCTATGCCTACATTATATACAGAAAAGCAGGATTACGTTACACACAATATTCCAGTCATTGCTGTTTTTCACCAACAAGCTATCATTCACATCTTTTTCATACTACATATAAATTTATATCCTTTATTTTAGGGGTGTATATTGTGCAGTTGTGTCATAAATTATGTACCTGTTCTCTGTTGAACATATAGATTTTTTCTGAGTTTTTCCTTAGCAAAATGCTGCAGTGAGTACCCTTGTACACAGATGTTTGTACATTTGTTCTAGAAAAATCTACAGTAAAGATTCTTAGATTAAGAGATTCCCAGGTTATTAGAAAACTACTCTATTAATTTAGATATATACTTCCAAATTGCCTGACCAAAAAGTTATGTCAATTTAACTTCTATGAACAGTATACAAACATGACAATTTTCCATCACCTACACCAACTCTGGGTAATTTCATCTTTTTTACAAGTTGATGGATTGTTTTAATTTATATTTCTCTGGTTATTAATAAGGTTGGCCACCTGTTCATGTGTTATTATTGATGATATTTGTATTGAATTGTTTGAATTTTCTTGATTTCAAAAAACGTTTTACATGTCATGGATATTAAATATTTGTTGTAAAACTCTCCTTCCAGTATTGTGTATGTGTTTGGTCAAGTAGAATAAACTCTCGTCCTCTGATTTCAGATTCCTTTCTCTTTCCATTAGAAATCCCTAAATGTAAAACTACATATTGATAGCTAAAAACCAGGATGTTTACTAGAGAAAAAGAATACAAAGGCAATAATTAAATATTATATTTATACAAAATACCTACTAGTACCAACTTAAAAAGAGAAAGTAAAAGTCAAATGCTTCTACGACTTCAGACTAAGAAAAAGAACTTTTGAGGTTGAATGTTCCTGAAATTTTTCTTTTCATACAACTACGGACATGACTTCAAAAGTTGATGTGACTAAAAAATGTAAGATATGAAAGATATTTGAAGACTCAGAGAAGGTGGATTTTCATTTTAACAAGTCACATATATATTCTAGATATCCTCTTATTCGTAACTAAGAGAGTCAAATCAGATGAAAGACTCTAAAAATTTCCCTTTGACTGTGTTAAGTAGAAGTAGTAGAGGCATATTGGCCAAATCTTGAGTGTTTGCAAATTGACTCTTATGGCTATAGGCTGGCACAGGTCATTGAAGCCCTAGCTTTTTATCTTTAATTTTAAAATCCCCAAACAATGTATACTAATTTTTCTTGTCCATTATTTCCAAATAATCTTGTTTAAAGGTTATTACAGTGCTTGCTCATGTTACTGTTGTCTAACAGAAGGGTATCCGGGGCCTTAAAACTGAGAGGGTTAGGATTAATGATTCCAATACCTATGCTTGGACATCTCCAAAAGTGGGTTCCAACTTCTTGTCCTCAAGTCTGTATAGAAACTAGCAAACTTCCAGAGTTCACAAAAGGCTCAAAGAGAACAGATGTTTTATAGAAAATTCTTAGAGCAAGTTTCACGCATAATGTTGCTGATGCGTGTCTGCCTTTTCAATAAACATCACTATGCTTTATCACAAGATTTAATAAAGCAGCTTAGTTGAAAATGCCATCTGGGTCTCTGGACACATTAAACAAAGCTTAAAATAACCACCCCAACAACTGGGAGTACCCAGCTGTTCTCATAATCTGTCCCACTCCTTTTACTTCCCCAGAAAAAGAGTGAATGAAGACCACAGACTAAAAGCATCCAGAAGGAACTGACACAAACAGGGAGATAGATGGAGCCAAGGGCTCCTGTAAGTTTGCTATTGCTCACATAATAGATTTGCTAATTCCACAACCTGCGGATGGTGATTAAGAACGGGAAGCAGAAAGAGGGAAGAGAGAATCATAGAAGGGCTCATTCAAGTTTTCTAATGTATCACAAACCTGTCCTCCCTAATGTCTGGATCATAGCAGCCCATTCCATTCACCTATTCTCTAGTGAACTCCAATAGAAAATACAAAGCCATCACCACCCAGTTCTTTCTCCCTTCTAGAGATGAGATATTAGCCACCCAATCCCAGATTCTCAGATCCATTCCAGGAAAGAAGCCCTAGGTATTGAAGCACAGCTTTCCCTCCCTCCCTTCTTTCTTCCACCCCAAGATTTGTTCCCCAGATAGTTCTAGTAAATGCAAAACCAAGTATATTCTCATTCTTTAGAGCAACCAGCTTTTCATGGCCAACTGGAATCAAACACAACCTGCACAAACATCTATCTGGAGGACACTCCCAAGGCTCCTACTGAGCCAGCCTTCTGCATACCACTGCATTTCAGCTTCCTAGTTCACAAGACACTGAGACATTCTTGAATTCTGCAAGGTGCACTGTGTGTTAATATCTTGGCTGCTCATCATGTGGCCAATAAAGGGCATGACTAGTCAACAAATAAATTTTCTCTTGGCTAAAACTTGCAACAAAACTGTAAGCTGTTTACCAAGGGGCCCACTACAGGTTATATTCAATATATACAGTCAAATCCTAACTATCTGAGATATATTCAGTTGACCATACACCTTTATATTTCAGTAAAAGGTCTTTACATTTCCCAGTGCTATCGATGTTACAAAGTGCTTTCATATGCAGTGCTTCATCTGATTTCCAGGATAATTAAATGATCCTGTCATACCTGATTTTTAGATGAGGAAACAAGTGGTTTCTGGGTATTTCAAGAGGCTAACGCATCTGCCCTCCAACTTGTCTGTGAAAACCAAAAACAAAATTCCAAGGCCCTTCAACCATCTGAATGGACTTTGACTCTTTTGGTCAATATATGGCAGAGCTAGGAAAAGAAGGTGAGTCTTCCAGCTGCTGATACAGGGTTTTTTCTGCCATACTCCATTACCTCCAAGGCTAAAGTCAAAAGAGGGTGTGGTTATCACATGAAAAAATCTGGTTTGGATTTCCCAAATGTGTATGTAGTATTTGGGGATTTACCTTAATTTAACCTACAGTTCTTTTGGGTTGTAACAGTCTGACTCCATTTTTGAAAACAAAACAAAATCGATTTTAAATGCTGAATTATAGATCTTTGCTGTCCAGTATGGTAGCTACTAACCACTTATGGTTATTTGCATTTCTATTTTAATTAATTAAAATTCAGTAAAATGCAAAATTCAGTTCTTCAGTTGCTCTAGCCACATTTCAAGTGTTACAGTAGTCACATATGGCTAGTGGCTGGGACAATGCAGATTATAGAACAGTTCCATCATCAAAGAAACTTCTATTGAACAGTGCTATTATATAATGTCATCTCCAGAGAAAGAAGACTTTAGAAAAAGTCAGAAACGGCCGGGTGCAGTGGCTCACACGTGTAATCCCAGCACTTCGGGAGGCCAAGGCAGGCAGATCCCTTGAGGTCAGGAGTTCAAGACCAGCCTGGCCAACATGGTGAAACCCCGTCTCTGGTAAAAATACAAAAAATTAGCTAGGCGTGGTGGTGCATGCCTGTAACCCCAGCTACACAGGAGGCTGAGTTGGGAGAATCACTGGAACCCAGGAGACAGAAGTTGTAGTGAGCCAAGATTGTGCCACTGCACTCTAGCCTGGGTGACAGAGAAAGACTCCATCTCAAAAAAAAAAAAAAAAAAAGAAAAAGAAAAAGTCAGAAACATCTTGAGGCAGGCATAGTGCTGTCATCTGTCCAATATTGAAGATGATTTAAGAATAAGAAAGAAGAAGAGAACAAAGAAGAGAAAAAGAAGTTGCCTTAGGTGTACCTACCCAGAAAAGGACAAGGTCACTCCTGTAGTCATTGTGTTGTATTTTAGCTCTTAAACTTTTTAAGAGATTAGAATAATTTGACACGTAGAAGATCTAAACCACTGAAGAGGCTCTGAAGCAGATAAAAGTAGAAAGAAAATAAAAAACTAATGAGTTACAAACTAAGCTTAACCACAATTCGTTTAAACGATACTATTTACTCTTCACATGATTGGTTTTTCTTTTGCTTTATAGTATGACATAGTTTATATCTTTAAAGGGGAATTAAAATATTTCTGGGAATTTTTAAAAGTAAGTTCACACAGCCACATAAAAACTACAGAAACAGATAAAACCTATCTTCTCATTTATTCCCTAATCCATTCAAATTAAATATAAAAATCCAAGCAGCCACAGTGATATTCAAAAAAGCAAAAGTGAGACAAAATTCATTTGTCACCTGTGGAGGTAGTTAGCTCACCTAATCTTCACTCCAAACACCAGTAATTTTTAAAAGACAGAAATAAACATATGTTCTGCCTTCCCGGAAGGAACTATGTTTCAGGGTAGCCAAATAACCCAGTTGTGAAGAAAATGGTCTGCTTATAGAAAAATGCCAGCTAAAACATGTAGATAGAATTAGAGAATTAGAAATTCACCATTTTGAAACCCCTAATGAAATAATCAACTCAAGCAAGGATCATTAATAAATGCTAAAACAATCAAGTAACTATTGATACAGAATATAACTGAATATACACATGGTACAAAGTTCACGTCACAGACTACTGGCTTGACCCAAGGGGGAATATAGCAGAGGAGAGAGGCAGTGATCACCCTAACCTTGCGATCATCTCACCATCACTAATGATGGGATGTGAATACACATTATTGCCTATGAAATAGTCTTTAAAAAAAGAAGTTGAACCTGAATCTAACTAAACCTTGCAATGGGCTGAACGTGTATGTCTTCCCCAAATTAATATGTTCACATCCTAACCCCAAAGGTGCTGGTATTAAAAGGTGGGGCCTTTAGGGGGTCATTAGATCATAAGGACAGAGGCTTCATGATTGGAATTAGTGCCCTTATAAAAGAGGCCCCAGAGAGCTAGCTAGTCTCTCCAACTATGTGAGGGCCCAGCAAGAAGGCCAATCTATGAACCAGAAAGTTGGTCCTAACCAGATATCAAAACCACATGCTCCTTGATTTTAAACTTGCTAGCCTCTAGGACTGTGAGAAATAAATTTCTGTTCTTTATAAGTCATCCAGTTTTTGGTATTTTGTTATAGCAGGCCTAAAAGCCTTTAGAACTAACTTCCAGTTAACCAGGAAAAAACAGAGTGAAAAGTTAAATGACACCATAAAAAGCAACCAGAAAATTCCAGAAGGGGAAATATTCTACAGGACAACTGACTAGTTTTTCAACAAGTCAATTTCACTAAATAAATACATAAACAAAGAGTATGGGTATTTTCCAGGTTAAAAAATCTTGAGCTAAATAAGCAAATGCAATGTGTATCCCTTGATTAGAAGAAACTAATTTGAACAAACCAGCCACAAAAGATATTTCAGGGAGACCAAGCTGGAAGGATCACTTGAGGCCAGGAGTTTGAGACCAGCCTGGGCAACGTAGTAAGACCTCCATCTCTACAAAAACAATAAATTAGCTGGGCATGGTGGTGTGCACCTCTAGTCCTAGCTACTCAGGAAGCTGAGGCAGGAAGATCACTTGAGCCCAGGAGTGTGAGGCTGCAATGAGCTATGATTGTTTCACTGCACTTCAGGCTGTGTGAAAGAGCAAGACTTTGTCTCAAAAAATAAAAGGACATTTCATAATAATTGAGGAAATCTGAATGTGGACTGGGTAATAAATGATATAAAAAAGCCATTTTTTATTTTGTTTGAAAAGATGATTTTGTAACTATACAGGAAAATGTTCTTATTTTTTTAGAAATCTGTACTAAAGAATTTAGGGGTAAAATATCATTTTCTTTAATATACTTTCAAACACAACCAAAAAATAGTCATGACACAAATATAGCAAAATGTTTACAATCTATGTTCTATGCTTGCCTGTGAGTGCCATTAATCTCATCTCTCTGCTTTTCTGAAAGTTTGAAAATTTCAAAGTTTTATAATAAATTTTTTTACATCCCATAATTTTATAATAATTTTTTTAAAGTTTGAAGCAAATCAACAACTATAGCTTCAAAAATATCCTGACCCACAATAAACATTGAACAGGGTATATTTCTCCCATTTCCTAAAAAAGTGGGCCCAGGAAGGAGTATGAGAGCTGCCATAGCTCTCCCAAGGCTCATTATTCTCCATCACTCCATGGGAAATCCCAAAATAAATTTCTAAAAAAAGTTGTTTAAATTTATAATGTTTTTGATTCTATAATAATTTTATAATAAAATAATTGTAAAATGTTTTTGATTTTATAATTTATAAAAATTTTTATACATGTTTATGTTTGAAATGTCTATTTCAAACTTTATGAGATATTAAAATATAAGTAATATAGTTCATCATTTTAGAAATGCCATGCTTTTCTTCTCCAGCAATTACATAATCAAAGAGTAACTGTAGTTTTTCCTAGAACATTGCTTTGTAGGCTGGGCATGGTGGTTCATGACACTTTAGGAGGCCAAGGCAGGCAGATCTCTTGAGATCAGGAGTTTGAGACTAGACTGGGCAACAGAGAAACCCTATGAGTAGTAAAAACACAAAAATCAGCTGTGCATAGTGGCGTGCACCTATAGCCCCAGCTACTCAGGAGGCTGAGGTGGGAAGATCACCTGAATCTGGGGAGGTCAAGGCTACAGTGAGCCAAGACTGTACCATTGCACTCCAGCCTGGGCAACAAAGTGAGACCCTGAGTCAAAAAAAAAAATGAAATTTAATTGAAAAAAAGAAAATTGCTTTGTAAAATTAATTTTTCAATCAAAACCAAGATTTTTCAGATATAGAGAATGCAGCCCACTGGTCAGATTTGTCAGTTCAAAGAGAATAAATTCTAGTTTCCTATTTTTCTAGCCTGCTTATGATTATCCAATAGGATATCAAAAAAGACCAAAGCCTTTGGGATCCATGTTCAGTATTCCTGAGTCTAACTCAGGATGCCAAATCAGGAGACAAGCACATTCTCATCAATTTTCAATCATTCGAGACCAATTTTGCTTATAATTATCCAGTTCTTTTAGGCCACCTTTCTCCTGAAGCCAGCCTTATGGCTATTCACTTCACTTTAGCATAAGCCCCCAAGAAGGTGAACAAAATGAGGAAACGATTGGTTAAAGTTGGCATTTGAAATTCTGAAACATGTCCACCATTCCCTTCACCCATGCCCGCCCCTCTTAGAAGTAGTACTTTCAGATTATTTAAGAGTCAATGCTTCTATGTGGATTTTGTCATCTGTCCTTTATAACAGCTAGTAGTTTTAATTTGACTCTATTTTCAGCATATATTGACCTATGCTAATTATCTGTTAAAATAAATTCCACTCTTAGAGTTAATAAAGTGTGTGTGTCATGGAAGACCCATTGAAGTAAGAAGCTGAGGAGCCCTTATGGTAAAGTGGGACAAGAAATAATAAGACATAATAATTTTCCCATGCAAATCAACAACCGTAGCTTCAAAAATATCTTGACCCACAACAAGTATTGGACAGGCCATGTTTCTCTCACTCCCTAAAAAATTGGCTCGGGAAGGAGTATGAGAGCTCCCATAGCTCTCCCAAGGCTCATTATTCTCCATCACTCCACAGGAACAGCCTGTCAGAGAAGAGTGAAAGACCATTTGTCAACCTCTCTTCAACTCCCTGATTCTAGCCAAACTTCATCAATCTCAAGTGAGGAGCCAGAGAGAAATCAAACCCCATATATCCAGCATCATTGTCTACTGGAGTCAAAAATCACAATTCCACTACCCACCCCAACACCATTGGCCCTGTTTCACCCAATTGCTTTTTATTGTGTTTTTTAAAAAATCCTCTTTCCCCATCCCTGCAACACCGAGAAGGAGGAATTATAGTAGATAAATATGAAGCATGGAGATCCTTTAAAAATGTTTTTAATAATAAATGAGAAAATGAAAAGGAGAGGGTTGGGAAGGAAGGAGGGAATTCAAATGCCAGGGAATTGTGCAGTTTCGCTTTTAAAGATGTTAACACTCATTTATACATCTGCAAGACACTCCCCTTAAAGAAAAGTTCTATGAGTGTGGGTCTGGTTGCATGAATAAGGATAAAATTACTTTTTTAGACGATGTTTCCCACATATCATTCAGAGACCCCTGAAGTTAGGTATCCCTCTTGTAGATGTCCTTGAGATGCTGCTGGACCTGGGAAAGAGGAAACTGGGATACGGGTCTATGCCAAAAGGTGCTTCTAGTTATAGGACAGAGAGGAAAGGGGCAGAGGGAGAAAAACCCGAAGTCTGAGAATCTGGATTGCAGAAGACTACCGAGGTCGTGGGAGAAGGGAGAGAAAACAAGGATGAAAAGCGAAAGGGGAAGAGGCATGAAATGTTGTCAAATGTCAAAAGGCATTTGGAGAGAAGTTGGGAATTGCATTAAGAAAACCACTGGAAATCTCGTTTCAGACCATTTAGAGATATGCCCCCTGGGAACTGCGAGCTCAGGCTGTTTAGCATCAAACAAATGGATCCACTCCATCCCTACCCTAATTAAATAAATCATTCAGTAATTCCACTGGGTTAAAAAACCAAAATATTAAAAACCTTCAGGGCCTACTCTTGCCAAATATGTCAGGGATCGTGTGTGTGTGTGTGTGTGTGTGTGTGTGTGTGTGTTCTGAGACACCACTACTGTTAAATAGGCAGAGCTAAGACTTAGGGGACTGGCAGATTATTGCAAAAAGGGCACGGGGCAGAGGGACTATGTTGTGAGCCTGGGAAAGAAGTTTGTGTGGGGACTGTGGGCAGTGAACGCGTTGGGAACAATATGGAAAACTGGGAGCTGTCTTGGAATCTACAGGGCCAGGTAAGAGAATGTCCGAAAGAAAAATGAGCAGGTGCGGGATGTGTGCAGAGTCGGAGAAGAGTCCAGGGCGCCCGGAGTGGCTCCAGGAACGACGGACACCCCTCAAGACTTTTGGGGGTGGTGGGTACTAATAGAACCCAGTGTCCGGGGTGCGCCGGGGAGGCTGCGAGCATGGCGGGAGTGGGGCGCTGGAGGGTGAGGACGCGGGAGTGAGGAAGCAAAGCCGGGGCAGGGGCCTCCCAGCTGGGCCCAGAGGCAGCATGGGGACAAGGGCTAGGAGAGGGCATGGCGGCGGCATGGTGGGAAGCGAGGGGCATCCGGACACTCACCCCATTGGCCGCGGCCATCTGCACCACGATCTCGATGGCCGTCCTGCTAAAGTACCTGCCGTCGCTGCCCATCACCGTGGTGCAGCACCGACGGTCACGCAGGTCGATGGACGACAGCACGCTCTGGATGAAGTTGGGCAGGTAGTTGCGCTGGCCCTCGAAGAAGCCGGTAGGTCACCACAGACCCCCGCCGCCGGCCGGCCGCCGGTCCTCGTAGGGCGCGGTGTGCACTGTCAGCACCGGGATGGGGCCCCCCTCCATGGCGCCTCCTGGCCGTTCCTACTGTGGCTCCCGGGGCCAGAGGGAATCTGCAGGCTGCCAGGGGCCTCCGCCAGCCTGGCCGCACGCCAGGACTCCGCCTCACGCCCGGGCCCCCTCTCCGGCAGGTCGGCGCCCTGCGCCCGCCCGCCTGGGGACCGCCCGCCCCTCCTCTCCGCGCGGCCGCTCGCTGACTCCCTCGGCGGAGATTGCTTCTGCCTTCCTGTAAAGTTTTCTCCCTCCCACCTTCTCTGCTGCCAGACCGCCCGAGGTGCCCTCAGTTTCTCCCCAAGTTGGACTCACTTTCGGGGTGTCCCAAAAGCCTGATTCCAGGGCCTGCTAGCCCGACCCCGGTGATGCCTGCACCCGCGCCTGGCCCCAGCCTTCACACGCGATCGCCGCCCTCCGGGGCACACCCTCCGCCAGAAAACAGCCGGCGGGCGGCGAGACTTTGGTCAGAGTCCGGGTTCCTCTCCGGCGCCAGGCCCGTCTCCCTGTCTCCCTAGGAGTGTGCTGCCTACTCGCACCAGTTTCTCTTTAGAACAAGCACGGGGAGGGATTTGGGAGGGGGCTGAAACCTTTTGCCATCAGCGAACAGCCTCAGCCAAAAATAACCCTGGAAAGGCGAGCTAAGAATGGTTATCTCCTGCCAGCGCTGAAATCGGAGGCTGGGCGCTGCGTGTGGGGTGTGTGTGTGTGTGTGTGTGTGTGTGTGTGTACCCTCCCACCCCGACCATTTGTTGAAGGGAATCACCACTGTCAGACTTCAATCCAACAGGACCCACTCAAGCCATCCACACTTTCCCCAGCCTCCTCCAAAACAGCACACTTTCCGGTATGGAAAATTCTTTTTTTTTTTTTTTTTCACTTGTTTGTTTGTTGTGGTGTTTGCAACAGCAGCAACACAGACGACACATATTTCCCTATTCTTCTCGCCCTTCTCACCCTCCCTACCCAGCTCCTGCCTTAGAAACAGGCTTGGCCTACACTGTATCTGTCCACACTGCCTGAACTCCTCCTTGAATTAATCGTTTTCAATAGGAGGGGGCTAAATCCCTTATTAATGCCCTACCAGGAGTGAATGAATAAAGCCAAGTTAAAGGGGAACAGGGTACCACATACTGTGCTAGGTTCCTTTGCATGTATCCTTTCATTCTGCTGGAGCTAAAGATGTTCTGCCTCCTCTCTATAAAACACACCCAAACTCCAAAACCAGGAAATTCTCCATAGAAAATAGGAGTGAACAGAGAAAAGACTAACAGGATAAACCCCAAAGCAGGAAGAAAGTTTTGTCTCCCATTTCGCTCAAGGAATTTTTGGACCCACCAAGGCTACTGTCCTGAAAGATCCTGCTGCTTCTCCTTCCCCAAATATTGTCCACTTCCTGAGAGTAAGCCTGACTTGCCACAGGCTTATAAAGTGTTTGGTCACAGTAAGACAACTGTGAGTAATAACACACATTGTATACTGTTTTGCAATTGATAAAAGGCTTTGCATCTGTTTTTTCTTTGGAGGCTGAAGAAAAGAAGAATGGTATTCACGCAGTTCCCATTTTACAGATGAAAACAAGAGGACTTTTTCTGTGAAGTCAGGAAAGTGGTTACAATGGTACTTTCCGCCTGTCCGAATTATGTATTGCCCCTCTCCTTTCTATTAATAATATTGAAGTGTGATGGGACAACCACTGAAGCCGTCAGTTGAAACCTGCTGGGACTTTTTAGCCATTCTCTTCAACATAAAGAATGGGTGTTTTGGAGGGGGTGAGAGGAATGGGGAAATGTTGTCAAAGAGTACAATGTTTTAGTTGAGACAGGAAGAATACATTTTGTTGAGATCTACAGCACAGCATGGTGACTGTAGTTTACAATGAAGTATTGTGTATTTCAAAATTGCTAAGACAATAAATTTCAAATGTTCTCACCACAAAAAAGATAGGTTTTGAGGTGATGAATCTATTAATTCTCTGGATTTAATTATTCCACAGTGTATACATATATCATATCATCACATTATACCTCCGTAAGTACATACAATTTTAATTTGTCAATTAACATTTTTTAAAAGAATAGTGTGGCCAGTTGGGGAGGTAGTTTTTTCTTTTTTCCTCTAGTCTCTACTCAGTCTCCAAGATCCCATTCCCCATAAAGTTCCTGTCACCCAGGTGGAGTGCAGTGGCACAATCATGGCTCACTGCACCCTCTCCCTCTTGGGCTCAAGCGATCCTCCCGCCTACAGGTACATGCCACCACGCCCAGCTAATTTTTGTAGTTTTTGTAGACATGGGGTTTCACCATGTTGCCTAGGCTGGTCTCGAACTCCTCAGCTCAATCAATCTGCCCACTTTAGCCTCCCACAGTTCTGGGATTACAGGTGGGAGCCACCAAGCCCAACCCATAAAGTTCCTAACTTTTTATCTCCCTGGGAGTGCACAGCCTACACACACCAGTTTCTCTTTAGAACATACTTAAGAGTCTTGGCTTAGCATCCAACACACAGAACTTTAACACTTCTACGGATCTGTGCACCTGTCTATGGTGTGGGGTTTTTAAGATCTCTTTCTAATGACACTTTATTTTGCAAAGCAGGACAGTTTCATTCCCAGAAGAGCAGGTATGGTAAATCCTTTGTTCCAGTAATGAAGACAATGATCTAAACCCTAAGCCTCAGAGAAGCCCAGAAACCCTCCAGGCCTCCATCTCTCTGCTCCTAGCACCTGCCTCTCTCTTGACATCAACATCATTCTCCCCTCTCACAGCCCAGCTCCTTCCACAGACCCAGGGATTAGGCACCAGCACCTCAGACTAGATTTTAGAGAATTACCATTCAAGAGGCAATCCTCTTCCCTTGGTTCCAATTTCAAGGTTCTCAAAGACTGGAACAGGGCTAGTTTGAGGCAATGTGCCCCATCGCATAGCCAGAAAGAACCTTACAGTGAAAAGGAGAACAATTCTTCCAAAGTAAGGGGGTGCTGATCCCCAGAGGGAGGACAGATGGGCAACCAAACAGTAACCGGGCCACCACATGCTTCACACTCACTGATCAAGGATTTCTAAAACCACTTTTCTTTTCTCTGAATTTATATAGGACTTTGTATCACTCATAAAGGAATGTCTTATAGGCTGATAACAGCTTTCTATTCATGCTTATACTTAACATTTAGGCTAGGATAATTTCCTAACCTCAGTGTCCTCACTATAAGATGGGAATTATTATAATCCCTACCTCATAAATTGTTGGGAGGATTAAAATACTTAGTAAAGTGCCTGACTAATAGAAAGGCATTCAATAAATGTTAGCTATTCATGGTGTCATCATCATTATATTTACCATTATTACTAATCTCCTGTATTGCAAGAATTACAGTTTATATTTTTGTAGACCATCACTGTAGCTAAAGGGTCTTTGGGCCATAGGTGATATTCCATAAAGGTTGGTTAAATTGATCTGTGGTTTTTGACTATGGAAACTCAGAACTCCCTCAAAATGTACAAAACAGATTTACCTGCTAAATAAATCTCTTCAAAGCTGACCCCAGGTTTAATTGAATTAATTCCAATGAATTTGTCACAATGATGGAGAAAGGAAACTTAGAGGGCCCCACAGTTGTTTGCTGGTAAAATGAGAAGTTTGGATTAGATCAATGTTTCCCAAAATATTTTCCTCAGAATGTTAGTGCCCCTCCAATCTGCACAAAGCAAGAGGTTCATGACCAAGTAGCTTTTAAAACTCCTGTACACTCTATTCCCATTCTTCACAATGCACACTTTCATATTAAAAGTTCTGAGAGGTCCTCAACAGAAGACATCACTTAACTTTTTTTTTTTTTTTTAAGACAGATTCTCACTCTGTCACCCAGGCTGGAGTACAGTGGCCACCACTCCTGGCCTAAAATTTTTTTAACCTGGTGCTTCCCAATCTAAACTCACAGGGACCAGTTTTCTTAATGAAAGAGAATCAGACTAGCTTGTAACCATAGCTGGTGACACTCTCCTGCCCCATTCCTTGTATGTCCTCAGTGGACTAGGTCAGGAATAAATAAATTTTCCTGATTCTCAAGGGCTGGTCACTCCTTTGCACTGAGCTCAAAGCTTCTCTGTAGCATGGGTCACAATGAATGGTAGCCCTGATAGCCTAGAGTAGCCTTTCAGCCTTCTCTGAGCCTCTAAAGACTGAGGATCCTTGGCATGAAATGGAGCAACTGGTATACCCTTGCTTCCTCTGGGGACTCTCTTACTCTCAAAAAGGCATCAGCCATCATCTCCATCTAGAGAATATACTAGCTGACTCAGCTTGACCAGCCTGTCCCAAAATGAGAATCTGGGTAAAATAAGCATTGAAACACTTCATTCCTTGTAGATTCACAAAACATATTAGCATATTACAGACTATGAAGTTCTTCAGGAAAAAAGAAACCTATTTAACTTTAATCCAACATTGCCAAGTTTTATTTGACCATGGAAGATTTTTCCAAAACACTTACAAACAGATCAAGGACATTAATCTTTCATGAAATACTAGATCCCCAGGGTCCTCTCCAGCTACATCATTCTGTGATTTTCTTTTTTATTTATGATGCATTAAAAGATTAATCTCTATCAGACTTCCATTTAGAAATTCACCAGAATGTGCAAAGGCAGCAGGTAAAATTGCTGAAGGGTATTATAAAAATACCCTCCAGTGATTTTTGAAACTTAAACTGAAATATTTATATAACTATATATTTCAGTTTGTATATTATATATATATATATGTATATACACAAATATATATGTGTGTATATATATTGGTGTATGTATATCTATATCTATGTATATATGGCATTATATCCATTTTACAGATGCAGAAACTGAGCTTTAGAGGGGGTGAGCAATTGGTCCAAAGCCACACAGCACACAGGTAGTCATTGATAAAGGTAAAAACAAGAGTTGAAGCCTGAGGTGTAAGGACACAGAGACAAGTACACAAATGTTTACAAGTTACACATATGACACGTGCCTTTAACATGAATTTCTTGAACATTCATTTAGAGGTCTTACAATGAAGACATCAGAGTGGCAGCAAGTTCTGTTGGAATCAGGGGAGCGTGTTCTTCTATAATCCCCTGGCTAACAGGAAAGCACACTGATTTGGCCCATGGTAGTTATACACTCCCATTGAGTCAGGGGCCACTTCTATGCACACAGGAGGTGCTAAAAATATGCTGTTGACTCATTGCCTCTAAGAGCAGAAGAAATGCCAAAAGTATAGGACAAGAGGCAGAAAAGCACATGGAAAAATGTCGTAGGGCAGTCCTCTAAGGAAGTGGTAGATCCCTTTGAAATCTGTCCAAACACTTTCTTGTGCTGGGGAAAGTCAATTACATATTTCAAGCAACCCCACATGTCATACGAGTATCTTGTACGTGTTTGTGTACTCGTGTCTGTGAACTTACATCTCAGACTTCAACTTCTCGCTCCCCACCCTTATAAGTGACTGCCTGCATGGCCTTGGGCAAGTTGCTTTCCCTCTTCAAAGCTCAGTTTCTGCATCTATAAAATGGACATAATGCTACCTACCTCATGGGGTTAGTGATCATATTTAAGGAGCTAATATGTGGAAATTGCTTACACAGTATCTATCACATAATAAGGGTTTAATAAGTGTTTGATGTAATTGTTTTGATTATTACTACTATTACTAAAATAATAATTACTACAATAATAATGATTCTTATTCTCTATATTAGTATTATCTTTGAAAATGGGCATGGATTACATCTATGTAACACTTTTGGTACAATATCTAGCATTATATCACACACAAATTAGACAATTCATATTATTAAGGATGAAAAAATATTTTTACTGACCCTTAAATTCTTCGTAAGTAACTGCAAATGAAGCCATTATCCCAACACATGAAATAAAAAAAAAAATTCAGTTCCTCTGGAGTTTGTTTTTGGAGGTAGCCACAGGATACCTAAATTTTTTTTTCTTTTCAGAGAGACTGAGGGGCTCACTAGGTTGACCAGGCTGGTCTTGAACTCCTGGTTTCAAGCCATCCTCCCACCTCAGCCTCCCAAAGTGCTGGGATTACATGCATGAGCCACCACATCCAGCCTACCTAAAATACTGGATGCTGTTAATAAATCTCCTGAGGCCAGCATAAGAAGGTGGTGGGCAAAACTAATGCAGGTATGTTTTTCGGGCTTTTTCATGTATTGGGCCAAACTTTGAAAAGCACTTACTATTAATGGCTAACTTGCAAAATTTGTGATTTATTAAAAGCAGATTTTAATTGTTTTACCTAAAAATAATAGGCCTCTGATCTGCCAAAGATGAAGATTTAATTTCTAGGTGTTCCTCACAATACCTAGAAACATCAGTGTAATCGATTATTAAACACTTTAGAACTATTCTCTTCAAAGTTCTTTAATATATAATACAGCAAAAGAAAAGTTTCTTTTCTAAAGGCTTCTCTATACCATTTTTAATAGTTGAATTTCATTTCTGAAGGCTCCTAAAAAGAATAGAATTTATATCTTTATTAAAGAGGAAATATATTTTCCATGTTTAATTTAAATGACATTCCATCAGTCATTTGCAATCTTAGCCTACACGGAATTTTTTTTTTTGGTAGTTTTTATGTTTGGGCTTTAGGAGGGGATTCCCAATAACCTCTATATAAATATTTCTAATCTCTATAGAAATATTTTAATATTTCAATGTAAATTAGTTTTTTAAAGCTATTTTATCCATAAAAATAATGAATTTGCATGGCTGAGGGTGAAATAATGTGTTACCAGGACCCCTCAGTTTTGGGGGTTGTGAGTAGATCCCATCTTCATGTTCCTCCAGCCCAGTCCAAGCCTGGCTCAGGTCCTCCTCCCCCATTTGTCAGGAACCACCATCCCCAGGGATTCTATGTGCCCTGCCTGACCAGTGTTCTCCATCAGAGTTTACCAATCTTTTGTTCATTCCCTCAGAGCACAGCTAAGCAAGAGTACACTAATTTGAAAATTAACTCAAGCAAATAGAGGAACAATATCCCCAACACATTGCATTTTAACATAGGGTTTCCTGGACACACTGTTTCAACCCAAGAGTTGGGCTAATAGTAGGAGTTCCATCTGCTAAAATACGGCTGTCAGCTTCAGAGGGAAATTCATGAACGTCTTCATAGTTTGTTTTTACTTTTCACTTGGCACTGTTTCTAAAATTTCCTCTGAAGTCAAAAAATAAGTTATTTCCCAGCACACTGGGCACTTTTCATTTATCATTGGATTGATTTTTGTAACTTGCAGTAGGAGCTGAAATCGACCAGGGGGTTCTTATCCAACAGACAGCAGCAAAACTCTTTGTGTATCTGCGTTCCTTTCAACAAGCGTGACTTCCTCAATGGCATCATTCGTGAGCGTAACACAGAGCTCAGCAATAACGTTTCTTCACTAACCCTACCAGGTATCCAACATAGGATGTTACTTCCTTTCACTGTTTTCCGACTCCTGGCAGATATTAATCATTGGGATTTGGGAACAAGGAAATAGAATTTCTGAGAATGCTTGGGAATTCCCAAATTCATATGATTTTCATAACACTTCACTTACAAGTTTTTGAAAAATAATAAGTGACTATAATAACAAGCAAATAGTCGTTTTTTTCTGTAACAGGATTATATGAAAAGTTTTAGTAGTCTTCTGTCTCAAAAAGATTTGATAACAAATGATGATTTATTATTATTATGAGCCAACATATTGTAACAAGATCATAAAATCCAATAGCATTAATAGAGAAAACATTAAAAAGAAATGAATACTATCACAAAATAAATGCTAAAGAAAAGTCCTTTGAAGATTGAAAGGTAACACCACAAATACTTAATGCTTTAATCGTTGTTTACATGACATTGTTAAACAAGGCATCAATCATCCCCTCCAATACCATTTAAATAACATAACATTCTGATCTCCTGGCAAGATGAATACCACTAGAAAGAAGCAACTGTCAAAATGGCCGATTTAAGGGCATATTTTGTTTCTAAAACTTGGCATTGCTTAGAAAACCTCTCATAGGATTTGTAAAACATATACTATGCCTATGAACACATTAATATTTATTTGCAGAAATGGTTCACTGTTAGCAGTGGACAAGGCCATGAACACACACTTGTAACACAGCAACAGATACAAGAAAGTCTGACTGAGGCTCCTTTACTGCTCCTGTCCTGTTCACCTTAACTTTCATCTCCACATGTCAGTGCTTCCTCATCTTGCTTGACTTGAAGTCAGTGCATTTCTTCAAGCCAGTAAGTTCTCTATACTGACTATTAAGCTGTAATTTTCACAGGAAAATTAGAATGTTCCTTCCCATTTTCCTAATTTCTCAACTGATTTTTCTCAGAATTCAGAATCCATAAATATTGAAATGCCAGGAGAGAATTTCCAAATGGAAATGCTGTTCCCTTCGTCCATTTTCAGAAGAAACCGTAGGATAGTGTTATCCTTCTCTTCTCCAATTTTTTTTTCCTGCAAACTTATGGTTATCACCTCTTTAAGTGTGTAGCTCACAATTTTGCCTCCCCTGCAAATGGTCCCAAAATGGTGAAGTGGGTCCTCTTTAGCTGTGTCTTTAGTACATAATCCTGCATTTCTGACCATATGCAGGGAGTGTGACCCAGGGAAGGATCCCTGACTCCATGGGATTTCTCTTGCTGTCTCTAGAATTTGAACACCGGAACCCAGACGTACAGAGGCTGGGAGCCATCGTGGTGTGCTATATTGATGACGGCAGCAGTGGGTGGTGTGGGGGCAGTTAATTGACAGCTACCTGTTGCTGACATCCCAGGAACTGCCTGAACCTCCTCTTTCCCAGTCATAAGATATCTAAGATTCTGCAGTATTCTTCATTAAATCCTAGCATGGTTTAAGCTAGCCAGAATTAGGTTCTGTTGCTTTCAATCAACAGAACCTTAGCTAATACGTTGTTATTTCCTGGTCTTTGTTCCTTTAATTTTCCAGGAAAAGAAGGGAAAATGGCTTACTGGTTTTAAAAAGAGACAAGGGACAACATACCATTTATGCAAAATTTAGAAGCACTCAAAGGAAACTCTGGAAAGTTCCTGAGACATACATAGGTAGGATCAGCATAAAACTTGAACAGTGTATCTAGATCATGGTTGCCATGGTTGCCTTGACACAATGAACATCTGTATCAAGATCATATTTTCTTGGCGGGACAGAGAGAAGCACAAGGCAGGACTCACATTTACAGTAATCCTTGTTTTCCAGGGACCATACAACCCAGTTTGTCCAGAGCTGTTCATCTTAAGTTTGTTATCCCACCATAATTATAAATAGAACCTCCTTTTTCTCTCAAGAATATCCCACTTTGGATGATAATTTCTGTGACTACCCATTAAGAAAATATTTAATAACTATAGAAAACTGCTTCTCTATATTTTTTGTATGTTTGAAACATTTTATAACAGAAATATCTTTAAAGTTATCACCTACACAGAATATAGCTGCCAAATGCTCCTACTCTGCTATTCTAACCATGAATCCCTCTGAGGCCCCTTCCTCCTACGGCGCTTGGGAGGATGAAATGAAATAAGCTCTATGAAGTGCCCAACAGTGACCAACACTGAATAAAATACAGCCACCATAGGTGGCCTTCCCTTATGTTCAGCAAACTCCTGATAAGTTATTCGGTGATATTTTAATCTTAATATTTTATGTAGATTATACATTCATCTGATTCAAAATGCAAAAGGTACAAAAGCGTATACAGTTAAAAGTTTCCCAACCCACTACCATTTATCTCCCTGGAGGCAACTGTTTCCAGATTTTTGAATATCCTTAAAGAATATCATATGTATGGAAAAGAAAGATTATATATTTATATGCATCTGTGTATGCATTTTCCTATGAGAGGCTCACAAAGTCTCCTTGAAGAGATACCATTATTACAAATACCCCTCAATTTACAATGGGGTTATATTCCAATAAACTTATGAAAATACTGTAAGCTGAAAATGCATTTAATACACTTAACCTACTAAACATCATAGCTTAGCTCGGCCTACCTTAAACACTCACATTAACCTACAGTTAGGCAAAATCATCTAACAGAAAGCCCATTTTATAATAAAGTGGGCTTTGAATATCTCATGTAATATAATGAATACTGTACTGAAAGTGGAAAACAGAATGGTTGTATGAGTACTCAAAGTACAGCTTCTGCTGAATGTGTATTGCTTTCAAACTATCTTAAAGTTGAAAAATCGTAAGTCAAAATATTCTAAGTCAGGGATTGTTTGTACTTCTACTTTACATGATGAAATTGAGCCTTGAAAAGATTAAGTGACTCGCCCAAGGTCACACTGGCAGTTAAATAGTGAAACTTGGATCCAAATTGTTCAGTCACTACATGTATTGTCTTGAAATTTGAAAAAGAGGAAGAGGAATTAAACTACTAAATTGAAGGACTATTTTAGGCATAGAAGCAGCAGATGCCTTCATGTCCAAGTGATTGTGAAAAGCCCACTTGCCCCAAAATATGTCTCCTGGTCATATGAAATTCCACCATTTCAGATTTTTACCTGGGGATTTAGAGTAATCTGCTGTTTTCCTAGAGCTCCCCTAAAATAGAAATAGAAAATTTTGGAAGGCTAAATATATGCTAACATTGGAAAACTCATTTTCTCCCCTTCGTAAGGCAAGGTACTGAAGGAGGGGGCCCTACGGGCTGTGCAGGGACATCCTGGAGGCATGGGGAGAAGAAACTGAAAGGCAAGTTTGTATGGAACAAAGAATACCGATCTCAGGATTCTCCCTTGAACCTGCCCTAACTTTGTTCAAATAGACTTAGCCACTGACCTGCTGTCAAAAGACCACAGCCAATCTGACTTGTTTTCAATATAATGATGAATATTGATTTGGTCCCTTCATCCAACATTCTCAGCTGGATCTTTTTTGACCAAGGATATACATTACTAGGTGAGTACAGGCAGTTAATTCTTCCACACGGGACTTCGGAGTTTCTGAGTTAACCAGAATCACCCACCTTAACATCTGCCAGTTTATACCCCAAGTCCTGACCAGTGCCCCCTACCTGCTATGCCTCATGTTTTCAATAGAGCATAAAATCAGAAATGAAAGATGAAACATCATAGCCAATATCACAGAAATACAAAGGATCCTAAGAAACTGCTAGGTATAATTACACACTAACTAATTGGATCATCTAGAAGAAATGGATAAATTCCCAGACACATAAAACCTACCAAGATTGACTCATGAAGAAATTTAAAAATCTGAACAGACTAATAGCAAGCAAGGAGGTTGAATCCGTAAGAAAATGTCTCCTATCAATGAAAAACCCAAAACCAGATGGCTTCCCAGATTAATTCTACCAAATATTTTAAGAAGAACTAATACCAGTCCTTCTCAAACTCTTCCAAAAAGCTGAAGTGGAGGGAATACTTCCAAACTCATCTTACAGGGCCAGCATTACCCTGATTCCAAAGCCAGACAAGAACACTACAAGAAAGGAAAATGACAGGCCAATAGCCTTGATCTACATAGATGCAAAAATCCTCAACAAAATCCTAGCAAACCAAATTCAATAGCACATTGAAAGAATCATTCACCATGATCATGTCATGGTTCAACATAAGCAAATCAATACATATAATATACCATATTAGAAAAATAAAGGATAGAAACTATATGGCCATCACAATAGATATAGAAAAAGCTTTTGACAAAATTCGAAACCCTTTCATGGTGAAAAAAAAAAAACACCCAACAGATCACGTATTGAGGGACTGTATCCCAACAAAATACAGGCCATATATGACAAACCCATAGCTAACACCATAATCAATGGTGAAAAGTTGAAACTTTTCCTCTACCATCAGGAGCAAGACAAGGATGCCCACAGACACCACTTCTCAGGGTAATTAGGCAAAAGAAAGAAATAAAAGGCATCCTAATAGGAAAGGAAGAAGTGAAACTGTCTCTACTGATGGCATGATCTTGTTATATATAGAAAACCCTACAAACTTCACTAAAAAAAGGTTAGAACTCAACACAAAGAAGGGAACAATAGACACTGGGGGACTCCAAAGGTGGGAGGGAAGGATGGTGGGAGCAAGGGTTGAAAAACTACCTATCGATTACTATGCTCACTGCTTGGGTGGTGGGATCATTAGAAGCCCAAACCTCAGCACCATGCAATATACCTGTTTAAGAAACCTGTACATCTACCCTCCTGACTCTAAAATGAAACATACAATATTTAAAAAACAAAAACAAATAAATACAATTTGAAAACTGTTAGAACTGAACTGATAGGTGAAATCAGTAAAGTTGTAGGATGCAAAATCAACATATAGAGCCTTGAACACAGCAAAATCCAGCTGTCTGACACGAAAGTCTCAGGGGCAAGAAAACCTCTATATGAACTCAGAAACAATGAGCTAAGTTGTGTTTATGTCTGAAAGGATGTTAAGAACTTCATTCATGTTACATCAGAGCCAACAGAAAGAACCAACAGGAAACCTGTACCCAACAAACAGAAATGACAAGATGAAGGGAAAGCAGAGGTAAGGGCTTACCTTAGAAAGGGCAAGTGATTAGCTCAATATGCAATACAATGTTTGCTCCTGAGCCAAAAACTTGTACAATAATTTGGATATTACTTGCACAACCAGAAAAATCAGCCACTCATTAGGAAAATGTGTTTCTGTAGAAGTCTTAGGACTCAGCTATCTATAATAACATGAAAAGACAATATTTTCATCCAAAATGAGTATTTTTGTTTGTCTTGGCTTGTTATTCTAACGTCAACAGCCTCTAAATAAACTGTTGAAGTACATGATATAACCACCTCTTTCTCCATCTTTCCCATTGCTCCCATAGGGTTTCAGTTGTGCAATTTCACCATTAGCAAAGCTTTTTGCTGAAATCTGGCTTTTCAAAGGGAGAGTATCCAGAAACAGAAGATGCTGATCTGGGAGCCTCTTCCTAATAGAACTGCTGCTTCAGTTTAACTTGAAATAGCCCACACCCAGTTCCTAATGACAAATATCTGAACACCGGGTCTTCCCATGAGCAACACCATGCTCTGCCTCCTGCTCACTCTGTTCTATAAGCAACCCACAGATTGCTCCCTGTGAAGAGGAGCCTGCAAGGGGAGCAGCATTCCACCAGACCCTGATTTAGCAAGATATTTCCGTATCATTCCCCCAACCAGCTGGAAGTCCTCCACTGCTCTTGTGTAAAAATCTAACTCATCTCGCTGAATTTCGTGATTTAAAAGTCTAATTCATTTCACCAAAAGTGTGACAGAAGGAATCCAAGTACACCATCTCTCTCTTACTAAACCAAAGCTATTGCATGTGCATTCTGGGGGAAAAACATGGTCCAAATATGTTATGGAGGGGGTGCCAGCCCAGTGTCATCCTCTTACTATTGCCATAGGATCTTGGCTGATGGCATCAGAGGAAAAACAAGTTTATCGATTACTTTCAACCATTAAGCTCACTCCTCCATGAAAAATAAGTCACAGGTCCAATGTCTCTTATTAAAATAAGCACTGCAAAATATAAAGGAGTCACAGTTTTAAAATGGGACACACGTTCTCTAAGCGGTGAACCACGTTAGAGGTGCACTGTTTACATTGTATAAAGTCCCCTGGAGCCAGGGTTAGGAAGCGCATCTGTTCTTTGGTGTTCTGGGATGAAGGAGAAAGGAAAATGTGCTGCCAGAAGTGAGTGGGAAGGAGCCCATGAGATAAAGGAAGTAAATCCATTTGCTGATTGCAATAATAATGGTAAAACACGAAGCTATACATACATACACACATACATACATACATATATACATACATACATACATGCAAATTTTCACATTTTTAAAAAAAAAGAACTTAAGGCTTCCACTCATGTAATCAGCCCTTATGAAGTCTCCTGATTAGCTGCAAGGAAAATCTTCCTTTCTCCTCTTTCTTGCACCATCCTGGGCTCCCTTTTGTCTTTTTTTTTTTTAACTTATAAACGATCAGCTCATATTCTGAAGTTTGTAGTCCCCTCCCGCCCCCTCTCTCTCTATACGGCTCATTTACATTGGCAGCTGTCGTGCTGCTGGGCATCCTCAAACCCACAAGTTTCCCTTTAATGTTTGAGCAGACAAACATGATCATGCACTAGGCATCACTGTGCCACTCAAAATGCTTTCTTGTTTTTTTTATTGCATCTGAGAGAAATCTCAAGGTTGCAAACCTGGAGTCAGAATTGTCTCCATGTGTCTCAGTGGGAAGAGTATCGTGTGAAGAAACAAGTTGATTCTACTAATCAAAAGGAATTTTTTTTTGATATCAGGTCATCCTCCGAATGAATTTATATTACCGAGTGGAGGGTCACATGAAGAAAATGGTCAAACAGCACCACCTAGAGCAAGAGCTGAGAAGTGCAGCGGAGCCGGGCTGTGTCAGGAAAGAAAAGCAAGCTGGGGCCTGGCTCAGCGCTCTCCCCTCTGCTCCTGTCTGCACGGAAAGATTAGGATGACAGTGGCAGGAAGCCTGTGCACCTAGTATGCATCACTTGAAGGGAACACACAGATTCCAGTAAACAGTTGGAAGGAAATGTTAATACCAGGCTCTGCTAAACAATATGAAATGACTCCTAGATGAGACAAGCGACTTTCATCAAAGTTTCCTGATACCTGAAAAGACAGCCCAGGGGATCCTGCACTACATGTGGTGTATGTAAATTAAGCGGGTTTTTTTCCCCTTTGTAATCAAGGCTCATACACAAACAAAATCACACTTTAGAAACGGCCTATTTCAACTTGTAACTGGCTTGCTTTCAGGGGCTCCAGGTCAAAAAGAAATAGAGCACAAAGACGCTTTCTCCTTAGGGATCATACACAAATTCACTCTGTCCGTTTCTTTCCCACATGGAGCAACAAAGCCGTCAGACCTCTCCATCCACACATCGGGTCCTTCCTGATTAAAGTGAGATAAATCACAGCCCTCTCTCTCCAGATGGCAGGCGACAAGAGGGGGATGCTTGCCTCAAGAAGTCCTCCCCATCCCTCTGCATTCATACAAGCCCGAGCGGAGAGATGCAAGAAATTACGGATGCATTTTAATTCCCCAGACCCTGCAATTAAAAATGGAAATGTTTTGGCCACGCGTGTTGGCTCACGCCTGTAATCCCAGCACTTTCAGAGGCCGAGGTCGGCGGATCACCTGGGGTCAGGAGTTCGAGACCAGCCTGGCCAACGTGGTGAAACCCTGTCTCTACTAAAAATACAAAAATTAGCTAGGAATGGTGGTGGGCGCCTGTAGTCCCAGCTACTCGGGAGGATGAGGCAGGAGAATCACTTGAACCCGGGAGGCAAAGTTTGCAGTGAGCCAAGATCGCACCACTGCACTCCACTCTGGGTGACAAAGGAAGACTTCACCTCAAAAAATGTTTTTAAAAAATGGAAGTGTTGTTCTTTCATTTGTAAATGTGTTTTGGTAAAAGAGGGGCAGTTTAAGCAACCCTTTCTATTGTCTACATTGTTAAAATTCATCCGACATGGACTCTTGACTCCGTTTTGCCTGGGCAGACCCAATTCAAGCATTTACAACAGCTATAACCTCCTCAAATCAAAAAGAGGAATCAGCATTATTGCTAAGTTCAAATAAGGTCTTGTTTTATTTCATTTTCATTTTTGAATGCAGCCATTCCTCCGGGTGCTGTCATCAGGTAAGATTGTCAGTCCTGATTAGGTAAAGGTATTATTACAAAATGCAATTCTTAAACATTCAGTGTCTAACTAAACTTTAAATAAGCCTTTCCCCCTCCCCTATGTATTCTCCCTTAGACACCCCTTCTCAAATTTAAAATCACAGAAACTAAAATATGATGCCTAAAGAGAGCCTAGCGACTGCCCAGTCCTCTAATTTGATGAGTGGGAGTACTGAAGCCCAGAGGAGGTCAAGTAATTTGTTCCCAATGTCTTAGAGAAGAAGAAAATGACCAGCTGGGAAATCCCACAAATGTCAAGGCAGGGGCACAGGGCCACAGACTGTGGTTGAATTGTGCCACACTCCTACATCCTTCTTTAGGAATCACAGAACATTCCTGTGTTGAGTCGGAGTCACTGACTTCCTTTTCAGGCTGATTGAGTTCTGTCCTTACGGGCTGCGACAAGAAGTTTTGGTATTATGCTACACCAAGACCATTTATCTAGTTCAAGAAATGAGCACAGTCCTTAGAGCCCAGCAACTTTCCCCATGTCCAGTAAATGTAGCTTCTCCATTAGAAGCTGTCAGAATGGAGCCTTCTGGCTCATCTTGATTTTGATTTGTGCAAGAATGAATGGTTGTGCTAAGACAGCTTTCCTAGCTGATAGAGAGCGAAACTTTTTTCTCATAATCTATAAAAAAATTTAAATTAGAACTTTTTTCTCATAATCTGTGAAAAAATATTAAATTAAATCTGGCTCACCTTGATTTTGATTTGTGCAAGAATGAATGGTTGTGCTAAGACAGCTTTCCTAGCTGATAGTGAGCAAAACTTTTTTCTCATAATCTATAAAAAATATTAAATTAGAAGCATAGAGTTTATTTCATGACTTTTATCTTCCTGCAATTTTCTTCTGGGCATAAATGATTTGTTTTTATCCTGCCTGACCCCAATCCCTTTTCCAAGAGACTAAAAGAGTATCTAGTGCAAAGTAGAGACTCAAATATTTTTTAATAAACAGTGATCCCAGCCACCCAGTGCATTTTGCCAAATGCCAACCCCATAAATGATCAAACACATCATCTCATTCAGCCAATCAAAATCAAGTGCTACTATTTTTTTAAGTTCTCATAGCCCTTGGGCATCTGCTTTCTCAGCATTTCCCAAACTTGAGTCATTCTCATCCTGCCTTCCTAATTTTGATCTGTCAATTACCTCTACTATTATTTATTTCATATATTTTTAAATAGCCCCACTTTTGAAACTTAAATACATGCCTTTTAAAGGGAAGCTTTCTTAGTACTACACATCAAAAGCCATTATTACGTGTTCTAAGTACTCATAACAACATGGTCACAACTATTAAAATTTACTAATGTGCATCCACATACTCTCTAAATTCATGAAGCATCTGCACACACTTTAAGAAACAATTCTGCATTACTCACTCAATTTTCTTGACATCCTTCTGAGGCAGGACAAACCTTGGGCCCAAAGAATTGAGGTAGGAGTCCAAGCAAGTTGCCAGCCACATAAAGGCAAACCTTGGCTCGGAAGTCAGGACTACCAGCCCCTAGGTTATGGTTCACGCTCTTTCCTCTGCTCTCCAGAACCTCCTATCTCCAAGTGTAGTTAGCAGCCCAGATGCAGCAGCATCCTCTAGAGACTTGTTAAAAATGCAGAAGCTCAGGCTCCACCCCAGGCCTATGCAGACTGAATCTGCATTTTAACAAGGTCCAGGTAATTCACGTGCACATTAAGTTTGAAAAGGCCTGGTCTAGATCAGCGGTTCTCTAACTTAGCAGCACATTAGAACCATCTGTAGAGACTTTAAAAATACCAGTGCCTGGGTTTCACCTCCCAGAGAATCTGACTTAAGTGTCAGGGGTTTGCCCTGAGTCAAGGTATTTTTAAAAAATCCTCAGCTTATACAAAGCTGGCAGGGCCGGGCACAGTGGCTCATGCCTATAATCCCAGCAGTTTGTGAGGCCAAAGTGGGCAGATTGCTTGAGTCCAGGAGTTTGAGATTAGCCTGGGCTAAAACCCCATCCCTACAAAAAAAAAAAATACAAAAAGTAGTTGGGCATGGTGGTGGCACATACCTGTAGTCCCGGCTACTCAGGAGGCTGAGTCCTCGCTTGAACCCAGGAGGTCACGGTCTGGTCAACAGAGCAAGACCCTGTATCAAAACAAACAAACAAGCAAACAAAAAATGCTAGCAGCTTACCAGCTAGGGAGGCCTGTAGAGCCAAGTTTTCCAAATGGGGCTACATTAGTTGTTCCAGAACTTTAGCTGCATCAAAACCACCTGGATGGCTTGTTCAGCTACAGAGGGTCTGGCCATGCCCCTAGAGTTTCCAGCTGAGGGTCTGGAATGAGGCCCGATGATTTGCATTTCTAACAAATTCCAGGTGATGCTGATGCTGTGGGTCCAGGGACCACATTTTGAGAATCTATGCTAAATGAATCAGAGAAGACCAAAGCTCAAACTTATTCCAAGAACTTTTCAAGGCCCACCTGCAAGTTGTAGTGGAAGTAAGCATCTAAGGGTGCAAAAAAGTTTCAATGTAGACTAAGGCCTTTTACCTGAGCTCTCAAATGTTCACATTTCTCTTATCAACCTAAATAACAAACAGAGAGAGGCTCTCCACAAGAAAAAGATATTCGTTTGGAAACAGAGCCTTGCAATAGAAACAGGCAAGCCAGAGTAAACTATATGCATATTCACGGAGGTAAAGGAAGACAAAAGAAAAAATGAGGAAGATTATATGATCATTTGGAAATGATTATCCTTGGCTACAAAGATCAATAACAAAGGTGATGCCAGGCCCAGGTTGGACAGGCAGTTGTTGGGCAAATATCCTTCAGAAGCATTGTTGTGTGCAAAGTTGCAATGGGCTTTGTGCAAGATTGTGATTTTTGAAGTCTTCTGTGATAAGTTTTTGTTATCAGGCATACAAGCCCAAGAATCCTTTTTTGCATGGCCTTCCCTGGCTCTATTTGTCAGGGTTTTGGTTAGGGGAGGGGTATTTTTAACACTCTCAATGTAAAAAATGCCCTAAGGTAGGTGCCCCAATTTCTTGTTTCGTCTTCATAAAATAATTTTTCCACCCGAACAAAGTCTACACATAAATTGTAAAAATACCCTGGCATGCAGTCCCTGGAAAAGTCTGGAGTCATTCTCGGGGTTCCCACCAGGTGGGCAAGCGTAGCCACCACAGATAAACACAAAGTAGGGGTGCCCGCTGGGGTTTGGCGGCAGGCAGTGGCCCTGGTTCTGATATTTGGCTGAAAACACAGCTCCTCTTTGTCACCCTCAGGACATTTCAGCTATTTCCTAGATAAAAATCTCACTTCACCCTGCACAAAACAGGCACATGATCATGTCACTCTGACCTGGTTTGAGTCCAAGGAGACTTTTGTTTTTAAAACAATTTAGGTTAGTAGTTAAAATATGAACTTTGGGCCAGGAGTGGTGGCCCATGCCTATAATCCCAGCACTTCGTGAGGCCAAAGTGGGCAGATTGCTTGAGTCCAGGAGTTTGAGACTAGCCTGGGCTAAAACCGCATCCCTACAAAAATAAATCCAAAAAGTAGTTGGGCATGGTGGTAGCACATACCTGTAGTCCCGGCTACTCAGGAGGCTGAGTCCTCGCTTGAACCCAGGAGGTCACGGTCTGGTCAACAGAGCAAGACCCTGTATCAAAACAAACAAACAAACAAAAAATGCTAGCATCTTACCAGTTAGGGAGGCCTGTAGAGCCAAGTTTTCCAAATGGGGCTACATTAGTTGTTCCAGAACTTTAGCTGCATCAAAACCACCTGGATGGCTTGTTCAGCTACAGAGGTTCTGGCCATGCCCCTAGAGTTTCCAGCTGAGGGTCTGGAATGAGGCCCGATGATTTGCATTTCTAACAATCTCCAGGTGATGCTGATGCTGTGGGTCCAGGGACCACATTTTGAGAATCTATGCTAAATGAATCGGAGAAGACCAAAGCTCAAACTTATTCCAAGAACTTTTCAAGGCCCACCTGCAAGTTGTAGTGGAAGTAAGCATCTAAGGGTGCAAAAAAGTTTCACTGTAGACTAAGGCCTTTTACCTGAGCTCTCAAATGTTCACATTTCTCTTATCAACCTAAATAACAAACAGAGAGAGGCTCTCCACAAGAAAAAGATATTCGTTTGGAAACAGAGCCTTGCAATAGAAACAGGGAAGCCAGAGTAAACTATATGCATATTCACGGAGGTAAAGGAAGACAAAAGAAAAAATGAGGAAGATTATATGATCATTTGGAAATGATTATCCTTGGCTACAAAGATCAATAACAAAGGTGATGCCAGGCCCAGGTTGGACAGGCAGTTGTTGGGCAAATATCCTTCAGAAGCATTGTTGTGTGCAAAGTTGCAATGGGCTTTGTGCAAGATTTTGTTTTTTGCAGTCTTCTGTGATAAGTTTTTGTTACCAGGCATACAAGCCCAAGAATCCTTTTTTGCATGGCCTTCCCTGGTTCTATTTGTCAGGGTTTTAGTTAGGGGAGGGGTAATTTTAACACTCTCATTATAAAAAATGCCATAAGGTAGGTACCACAATTGATTGTTTCGTCTTCATAAAATAAATTTTCGTAAAATCTCTGTAAACGTGGAAATATTTACACCGATTTCTGTATAAATGTGGAAATATCTACACCGCTATCTCTGTAAATGTGTAAACATTTACAACGCTATCTGTATAAACATGGAACTATTTACACCGCAGTCTCTATAAACATGGAAACATCTACACCGCTCTCTCTATAAACATGGAAATATTTACACCGCTATCTGTATAAACATGGAAATATGTAAACAGATATCTCTATAAACATGGAAATATCTATAACGCTATCTCTATAAACATGGAAATACCTACACCGCAATTTGTACAAACATGGAAATATCTACACCGCTGTCTCTATAAGCAAGGAAATATCAACACCGCTATCTGTATAAACATGGAAATATCTACACCGCTGTCTCTACAAACATGGAAATATCTACAACTATATCTGAAAAAACATGGAAATATTTACACCACTGTCTCCAAAAACATGGAAATATCTACAACGCTATCTCCATAAACATGAAAATATCTACATAACTGTATCTATAAACATGGAAATATCTACACCGCTATCTCAATACACATGGAAATATCTACACCGCTGTCTCTAGAAACATGGAAATATCTACACCGCTATCTCTATAAACGTGGAAATATCTCCACCGCTATCTCTATAAACGTGGAAATATCTACACCACTATCTCTATAAACGTGGGAACATCTACACCGCTATCTCTATAAACCTGGAAATATCTACACCGCTATAAGTATAAATGTGGAAATATCTACACCATTATCTGTATAAACATGGAAATGTCTACAATGCTATCTCTATAAATGTGGAAATATCTACAGCACAATCTGTATAAACGTGGAAATATCTATACCGCTATCTGTATAAACGTGGAAATATCTACACCGCTATCTCTATAATCGTGGAAGTATGTACACCGCGATCCGCATGAACGTGGAAATATCTACACCGCTATCATTGTAAACGTGGAAATGTCTACACCGCTATCTGTATAAACGTGGAAATATCTACATCGCTATCTCTGTATATGTGTAAACATTTACACCGCTATCTGTATAAACATGGAAATATTTACACAGCCATCTCTATAAACATGGAAATATCTACAACGCTATATTTATAAACATGGAAATATCTACACCACTATCTCTATAAACAAGGAAATATTTACACCGCTATCACTATAAACCTGGAAATACTAACACCGCTATCTGTATAAACATGGAAATATTTACAAAGATATCTCTATAAACATGGAAATATCTACACTGCCATCTGTATACATATGGAAATATCTACACAGCCATCAGTATAAACGTGGAGACATCTGCACCGCTATCTCTATACACATGGAAATACCTACACCACAATGTCTATAAACATGGAAATACATACACCGCCATGTCTATAAACATGGAAATATCTACACCGACATCTGTATAAAAATGAAAATATCTACACCTCCACCTTCATAAACATGGAACTATCCACACTGCCATCTGTGTAAACATGGAAATATCGACACCGCTATCAGTTTAAACATAGAAATATCTTCACCGTCATCTGCATATACATGGAAATATCTACACCGCTATTTCTATAAAGATAGAAATATCTACACCGCTGTCTGTATAAACATGGAAATATCTACACCACTATCTGTATAAACATGGAAATATGTTCACCGCTGTGTCTAAAAACATGGAAATATCTACACCGCTGTCTCTATAAACATTGAAATATCTACACCGCTATCTCTATAAATGTGGAAATATCTACAACGGTGTCTCTGTAAACATGGAAATATCTACACCGCTATCTCAATAAACTTGGAAATATCTACACCGCTATCTCTGTAAATGTGTAAACATTTAAACCGCTATCTGTATGAACATGGAAATATTTACACCGCTATCTCTATAAACATGGAAATATCTACACCGCTATCTCTATAAAGATAGAAATAACTACACTGCTGTCTGTATAAACATGGAAATATCTACACTGCTGTCTCTATAAACATGGAAATATCTACACCGCTATCATTATGAACATGGAAATATCTACACTGCTGTCTCTAAAAACATGGAAATATCTTCACCGCTGTCTCTATAAACATGCAAATATCTACACCGCTGTCTCCATAAACTTGGAGATATCTACACGGCTATCTCTATAAAGGTGGAAGTATCTACACCGCTGTCTCTGTAAACATGGAAATATCTACACCGCTATCTCTATAAACGTGGAAATATCTACACCGCTATCAGCATATACGTGTAAATATCTACACCGCTATCTGTATAAACATGCAAATATCTACACCGTTATCTCTATAAACGAGGAAATATCTACACTGCTATGCGTATAAACGTGGAAATATGTACACCGCTATCTGTATAAACGTGGAAATATCCACACCGCTATCTCGGTAAATGTGGAAATATCTACACCACTTTCTGTATAAACATGGAATTATCTACACCGATATCTCTGTAAATGAGTAAACATTTAAACCGCTATCTGTATAAACATGGAAATATTTACACTGCTATCTCTATCAACATGGAAATATTTACCACGCTATGTGTATAAACATGGAAATATGTACACCGCTATCTCTGTAAACTTGGAAATATCTACACTGCCGTCTGTATAAAGATGGAAATATCAACAGCACGAGCTGTATAAACATGGAAATATCTCCACCGCCATCTGTAAAAACATGGAAATATCTACACAGTCACCTGTACAAACATGGAAATATCCACACCTCCATCAGAATAAACATGGAAATATTTCCCCTGCCATCTGTATACACATGGAAAAACCTACACAACCATCAGTATAAACATGGAAATATCTGCACCGCTATCTCTGTAAACGTGGAAATCTCTAAACCGCTATCTCTATAAACCTGGAAATATCTACAACGCTATCTGTATAAACATGGAAATATCTACACCGCTATCTGTATAAACATCAAAATATCTACACGGCTATCTGTATAATCATGGACATATGTACACCGCTATCTGTATAAATGTGGAAATATCTACAACGCTATCGGTGTAAAGATGGAAATATGTGCACAGCTATCTGTGTAAACACAGAAATATCTACACCGCTATCAGTATAAACCTGGAAATATCTACACTGCTGTCTCTATAAACATGGAAATATCTACACCGCTATCATTATAAACATGGAAATATCTATGCCGCTGTCTCTAAAAACATGGAAATAACTACACCGCTGTCTCTATAAACATGCAGATATTTACACCGCTTTCTCCATAAACTTGGAAATATCTACACCGCTATCTGTATAAACATGCAAATATCTACACCACTATCTCTGTAAACGTGGAAATATCTACACCGCTATGTGTATAAACGTGGAAATATCTACACCGCTATCTCTATAAACCTGGAAATATCTACACCGCTATCTCTGTAAACGTGGAAATATCTACACCACTTTCTGTATAAACGTGGAAATATCTACACCGCTATCTCTGTAAAGGTGTAAACATTTAAACAGCTACCTGTATAAACATGGAAATAGTTACACCGATGTCTCTATAGACATGGAAATATTTACCACGCTCTTTGTATAAACATGGAAATATGAACACCGCTATCTCTATAAACATGGAAATATCTGCACTTCCATCTGTATGAAGATGGAAATATCACCACTGCGAGCAGTATAAACATGGAAATATCTACACCGCTATCTGTATAAACATGGAAATATCAACACCGCTACCTGTATAAACATGGAAATATTTCAACGCAATCTGTATAATCATGGAAATACCCACACCTCTATCTGTATAAACATGGAAATATCTACACCTCCATCAGTATAAACATGGAAATATGTACACTGCCATCTGTATACACATGGAAATATCTACACAGCCATCAGTATAAACATGGAAATATCTACACCGCTATGTCTGTAAACGTGGAAATATCTAAAGCGCTATCTGTATAAACCTGGAAATATCTACATCGCTATATGTATAAATATGGAAATATGTACACCGCTATCTGTATAAAAATGGAAATATCTACAATGCTATCTGTGTAAAGATGGAAATATCTACACAGCTGTCTGCGTAAACATAGAAATATCTGCACCAGTATCTGTATAAACATGGAAATATTTACACTGCAGTCTCTATAAGCATGGAAATATCTACACCGCTATTATTATAAATCTGGAAATATCTATGACGCTGTCTCTAAAAACATGGAAATAACTACACCGCTGTCTCTATGAACATGTAAATATTTACACCGCTTTCCCCATAAACTTGGAAATATCTACACGGCTATTTCTATAAAGGTGGAAGTATCTACACCGCTGTCTCCATAAACTTGGAGATATCTACACGGCTATCTCTATAAAGGTGGAAGTATCTACACCGCTGTCTCTGTAAACATGGAAATATCTACACCGCTATCTCTATAAACGTGGAAATATCTACACCGCTATCAGCATATACGTGTAAATATCTACACCGCTATCTGTATAAACATGCAAATATCTACACCGTTATCTCTATAAACGAGGAAATATCTACACTGCTATGCGTATAAACGTGGAAATATGTACACCGCTATCTGTATAAACGTGGAAATATCCACACCGCTATCTCGGTAAATGTGGAAATATCTACACCACTTTCTGTATAAACATGGAATTATCTACACCGATATCTCTGTAAATGAGTAAACATTTAAACCGCTATCTGTATAAACATGGAAATATTTACACTGCTATCTCTATCAACATGGAAATATTTACCACGCTATGTGTATAAACATGGAAATATGTACACCGCTATCTCTGTAAACTTGGAAATATCTACACTGCCGTCTGTATAAAGATGGAAATATCAACAGCACGAGCTGTATAAACATGGAAATATCTCCACCGCCATCTGTAAAAACATGGAAATATCTACACAGTCACCTGTACAAACATGGAAATATCCACACCTCCATCAGAATAAACATGGAAATATTTCCCCTGCCATCTGTATACACATGGAAAAACCTACACAACCATCAGTATAAACATGGAAATATCTGCACCGCTATCTCTGTAAACGTGGAAATCTCTAAACCGCTATCTCTATAAACCTGGAAATATCTACAACGCTATCTGTATAAACATGGAAATATCTACACCGCTATCTGTATAAACATCAAAATATCTACACGGCTATCTGTATAATCATGGACATATGTACACCGCTATCTGTATAAATGTGGAAATATCTACAACGCTATCGGTGTAAAGATGGAAATATGTGCACAGCTATCTGTGTAAACACAGAAATATCTACACCGCTATCAGTATAAACCTGGAAATATCTACACTGCTGTCTCTATAAACATGGAAATATCTACACCGCTATCATTATAAACATGGAAATATCTATGCCGCTGTCTCTAAAAACATGGAAATAACTACACCGCTGTCTCTATAAACATGCAGATATTTACACCGCTTTCTCCATAAACTTGGAAATATCTACACCGCTATCTGTATAAACATGCAAATATCTACACCACTATCTCTGTAAACGTGGAAATATCTACACCGCTATGTGTATAAACGTGGAAATATCTACACCGCTATCTCTATAAACCTGGAAATATCTACACCGCTATCTCTGTAAACGTGGAAATATCTACACCACTTTCTGTATAAACGTGGAAATATCTACACCGCTATCTCTGTAAAGGTGTAAACATTTAAACAGCTACCTGTATAAACATGGAAATAGTTACACCGATGTCTCTATAGACATGGAAATATTTACCACGCTCTTTGTATAAACATGGAAATATGAACACCGCTATCTCTATAAACATGGAAATATCTGCACTTCCATCTGTATGAAGATGGAAATATCACCACTGCGAGCAGTATAAACATGGAAATATCTACACCGCTATCTGTATAAACATGGAAATATCAACACCGCTACCTGTATAAACATGGAAATATTTCAACGCAATCTGTATAATCATGGAAATACCCACACCTCTATCTGTATAAACATGGAAATATCTACACCTCCATCAGTATAAACATGGAAATATGTACACTGCCATCTGTATACACATGGAAATATCTACACAGCCATCAGTATAAACATGGAAATATCTACACCGCTATGTCTGTAAACGTGGAAATATCTAAAGCGCTATCTGTATAAACCTGGAAATATCTACATCGCTATATGTATAAATATGGAAATATGTACACCGCTATCTGTATAAAAATGGAAATATCTACAATGCTATCTGTGTAAAGATGGAAATATCTACACAGCTGTCTGCGTAAACATAGAAATATCTGCACCAGTATCTGTATAAACATGGAAATATTTACACTGCAGTCTCTATAAGCATGGAAATATCTACACCGCTATTATTATAAATCTGGAAATATCTATGACGCTGTCTCTAAAAACATGGAAATAACTACACCGCTGTCTCTATGAACATGTAAATATTTACACCGCTTTCCCCATAAACTTGGAAATATCTACACGGCTATTTCTATAAAGGTGGAAGTATCTACACCGCTGTCTCCATAAACTTGGAGATATCTACACGGCTATCTCTATAAAGGTGGAAGTATCTACACCGCTGTCTCTGTAAACATGGAAATATCTACACCGCTATCTCTATAAACGTGGAAATATCTACACCGCTATCAGCATATACGTGTAAATATCTACACCGCTATCTGTATAAACATGCAAATATCTACACCGTTATCTCTATAAACGAGGAAATATCTACACTGCTATGCGTATAAACGTGGAAATATGTACACCGCTATCTGTATAAACGTGGAAATATCCACACCGCTATCTCGGTAAATGTGGAAATATCTACACCACTTTCTGTATAAACATGGAATTATCTACACCGATATCTCTGTAAATGAGTAAACATTTAAACCGCTATCTGTATAAACATGGAAATATTTACACTGCTATCTCTATCAACATGGAAATATTTACCACGCTATGTGTATAAACATGGAAATATGTACACCGCTATCTCTGTAAACTTGGAAATATCTACACTGCCGTCTGTATAAAGATGGAAATATCAACAGCACGAGCTGTATAAACATGGAAATATCTCCACCGCCATCTGTAAAAACATGGAAATATCTACACAGTCACCTGTACAAACATGGAAATATCCACACCTCCATCAGAATAAACATGGAAATATTTCCCCTGCCATCTGTATACACATGGAAAAACCTACACAACCATCAGTATAAACATGGAAATATCTGCACCGCTATCTCTGTAAACGTGGAAATCTCTAAACCGCTATCTCTATAAACCTGGAAATATCTACAACGCTATCTGTATAAACATGGAAATATCTACACCGCTATCTGTATAAACATCAAAATATCTACACGGCTATCTGTATAATCATGGACATATGTACACCGCTATCTGTATAAATGTGGAAATATCTACAACGCTATCGGTGTAAAGATGGAAATATGTGCACAGCTATCTGTGTAAACACAGAAATATCTACACCGCTATCAGTATAAACCTGGAAATATCTACACTGCTGTCTCTATAAACATGGAAATATCTACACCGCTATCATTATAAACATGGAAATATCTATGCCGCTGTCTCTAAAAACATGGAAATAACTACACCGCTGTCTCTATAAACATGCAGATATTTACACCGCTTTCTCCATAAACTTGGAAATATCTACACCGCTATCTGTATAAACATGCAAATATCTACACCACTATCTCTGTAAACGTGGAAATATCTACACCGCTATGTGTATAAACGTGGAAATATCTACACCGCTATCTCTATAAACCTGGAAATATCTACACCGCTATCTCTGTAAACGTGGAAATATCTACACCACTTTCTGTATAAACGTGGAAATATCTACACCGCTATCTCTGTAAAGGTGTAAACATTTAAACAGCTACCTGTATAAACATGGAAATAGTTACACCGATGTCTCTATAGACATGGAAATATTTACCACGCTCTTTGTATAAACATGGAAATATGAACACCGCTATCTCTATAAACATGGAAATATCTGCACTTCCATCTGTATGAAGATGGAAATATCACCACTGCGAGCAGTATAAACATGGAAATATCTACACCGCTATCTGTATAAACATGGAAATATCAACACCGCTACCTGTATAAACATGGAAATATTTCAACGCAATCTGTATAATCATGGAAATATCCACACCTCTATCTGTATAAACATGGAAATATCTACACCTCCATCAGTATAAACATGGAAATATGTACACTGCCATCTGTATACACATGGAAATATCTACACAGCCATCAGTATAAACATGGAAATATCTACACCGCTATGTCTGTAAACGTGGAAATATCTAAAGCGCTATCTGTATAAACCTGGAAATATCTACATCGCTATATGTATAAATATGGAAATATGTACACCGCTATCTGTATAAAAATGGAAATATCTACAATGTTATCTGTGTAAAGATGGAAATATCTACACAGCTGTCTGCGTAAACATAGAAATATCTGCACCAGTATCTGTATAAACATGGAAATATTTACACTGCAGTCTCTATAAGCATGGAAATATCTACACCGCTATTATTATAAATCTGGAAATATCTATGACGCTGTCTCTAAAAACATGGAAATAACTACACCGCTGTCTCTATGAACATGTAAATATTTACACCGCTTTCCCCATAAACTTGGAAATATCTACACGGCTATTTCTATAAAGGTGGAAGTATCTACACCGCTGTCTCTATAAACATGGAAATATCTACACCGCTATCTCTGTAAACGTGGAAATATCTACAACGGTGTCTCTGTAAACATGGAAATATCTACACCGCTATCTTTATAAACCTGGAAATATCTACACCGCTATCTCTATAAACGTGGAAATATCTACACAGTTATCAGTATAAACGTGGAAATATCTACACCGCTATCTGTATAAACATGCAAATATCTTCACCGCTATCTCTGTAAACGTGGAAATATCTACACCGCTATGTGCATAAACGTGGAAATATCTACACCGCTATCTCTATAAACTTGGAAATATCTACACCGCTATCTCTGTAAACGTGGAAATATCTAAACCACTTTCTGTATAAACGTGGAAATATCTACACCGCTATCTCTGTAAAGGTGTAAACATTTAAAACGCTACCTGTATAAACATGGAAATATTTACACCGATGTCTCTATAGACATGGAAATATTTACCACACTATTTGTATAAACATGGAAATATGTACACAGCTATCTCTGTTAACACGGAAATATCTACACCGCTATCTGTATAAACATGGAAATACCAACACCGCTACCTGTATAAACATGGAAATATCTTCTACGCTATCTGTATAATCATGGAAATATCCACACTGCTATCTGTATAAACATGGAAATATCTACACCGCTATCTGTATAAACATGGAAATATGTACACCGCTATCTGTGTAAATATGGAAATATCTACACCGCTATCTGTGTAAAGATGGAAATAACCACACCGCAATCTGTGCAAATATGGAAATATCTACACCGCTATCACTGTAAACATGGGTATATCTACACCGCTATCTGTACAAACATGGAAATATCTACACCGCTATCTGTATAAGCATGGAAATATCTAGAACACGATCTGTATAAACATGGTAATATCTACACCTGTATCTTCATAAACATGGAGATACCTACACTGCTATATGTATAAACATGGAAATACCCACACCGCTATCTGTATAAATATGGAAATATCTACAATGCTATCTGTATAAACATGGAAATGTCTACACCGCTATCTGTATAAACATGGAAATACCTACACAGTCATCTGTGTAAACGTGGAAATATCTACACCACTATCTGTGTAAACATGGAAATATCTACACTGCCATTTATATATACGTGGAAATATCTACAGAGCTATCTCTATAAATATGGAAATATCTACACTGCTATCTCTATAAAATGGAAATAGCCACACGGCTATCAGTATAAACATGGTAATATCTACACCATTATCTGTAAAACATGGAAATATCTACACAGTCATCTGTATAAATATTGAAATCTCTACACCTCCCTCTGTATAAACATGGAAATATCTACACTGCCATCTGTATACACATGGAAATATCTACACAGCCATCTGTATAAACATGGAAATATCTACACCGCTATCTCTACAAACATGGAAATACCTACACACAATCTGTATAAACATGGAAATATCTACACCGCTATCTGTATAAACCTGGAAATATAAACATCGCTATCTGTATAAACATGCAAATATCTACACCACTATCTCTGTAAACGTGGAAATATCTACACCGCTATGTGTATACACGTGGAAATATCTACACCGCTATCTCTATAAACGTGGAAATATCTACACCGCTATCTCTGTAAACGTGGAAATATCTACACCACTTTCTGTATAAACGTGGAAATATCTACACCGCTATCTCTGTAAAGGTGTAAACATTTAAACAGCTACCTGTATAAACATGGAAATAGTTACACCGTTGTCTCTATAGACATGGAAATATTTAAAACGCTCTTTGTATAAACATGGAAATATGAACACCGCTATCTCTATAAACATGGAAATATCTACACTTCCATCTATATGAAGATGGAAATATCACCACCGCGAGCAGTATAAACATGGAAATATCTACACCGCTATCTGTATAAACATGGAAATATCAACACCGCTACCTGTATAAACATGGAAATATTTCAACGCAATCTGGATAATCATGGAAATATCCACACCTCTATCTGTATAAACATGGAAATATCTACACCGCCATCTGTAAAAACATTTAAATATCTACAAAATCATCTGTATAAACACGGAAATATCAACACCTCCATCAGTATAAACATGGAAAGATGTACACTGCCATCTGTATACAAATGGAAATATCTACACAGCCATCAGTATAAACATGGAAATATCTACACTGCTATGTCTGTAAACGTGGAAATATCTAAACCGCTATCTGTATAAACCTGGAAATATCTACATCGCTATATGTATAAACATGGAAATATGTACACCGCTATCTGTATAAATATGGAAATATCTACAACGCTATCTGTGTAAAGATTGAAATAACTACACCGCAATCTGTGCAAAGATGGAAATAGCTACACCACTGTCTGTATAAACATGAAAACATCTACACGGCTATCTGTATAAACATGGAAATATCTACACCGCTATCTGCATAAATATGGAAATATCTACACCGCTATCTCTATAAACATGGAAATGTCTGCACAGCTAACTGTGAACATGGAAATATCTACAACCCTATCTCTATAAACATGGAAATATCTCCAACGCTATCTGTTTAAACATGGAGACATCTACACTGCTATCTGTATAAACATGGAAATAACTTCACCGCTATCTGTATAAACATGGAAATATCTACACGGCTATCTGTATAAACATTCAAATATCTACAATGCTATCTGTGTAAACATGGAAATATCTACACCGCTTTCTGTGTAAACATGAAAATATCTACACCGCTTTCTGTGTAAAGATGGAAATATCTACCCCGCAATCTGTGCAAAGATGGAAATATCAACACCTATATCTGTGTAAAGATGGAAATATCTACACCGCAATCTGAGCAAAGATGGAAACATCTACAACGCTATCTCTGTAAACATGGTAATATCTACACCGCTATCTGCATAAACATGGAAATATCTACACCGCTATCTGTATAAACAGGGAAATATCTACACTGCCATCTGTATAAAAATGGAAATATCTACACCGCTGTCTCTATAAACATGGAAATACCTACACCACTATCTGTATAAACATGGAAATATCTACACCGCAATCTGTATAAACTTGGAAATATATACACCGCCATCTGTATAAACATGGAAATATCTCCACCGCTATCTGTATAAACATGGAAATATCTCCACTGCTATCTGTATAAACATGGAAATATCTACACTGCCATCTCTATAAAGATTGAAATTTGTACACCGCAATCAGTGTAAACATGGAAATAACTTCAACGCTATCTGTCTAAACATGGAAATGCCTACACCGCTATCTGTATAAACTTGGAAATATCTACACGGCCATCTGTATGAACATGGAAAAATCTACACCGCGATCTGTATAAACATGGAAATATCTCCACCGCTATCTGTTTCAACATGGAAATATCTACACAGTCATCTGTATATACATGGAAATATCTAGAACACCATCTCTACAAACATGGAAATATCTACACTGCCATCTGTATACACATGGAAATATCTACACAGCCATCAGTATATACATGGAAACATCTGCACCGCTATCTCTGTACACATGGAAATACCTACACTGAAATCTCTATAAACATGGAAATATCTACACCACAATCTTTTTAAACATGGAAATATCCACACCGCCGTCTCTATAAACATGAAAATATCTACAACGCCATCTCCATAAATATGGAAATATCTACACCGCCATCTCTGTAAACATGGAAATATCTACACTGCTATCTTTATAAACATGGAAATATTTACAAAGATATCTCTATAAACATGGAAATATCTACACTGCCATCTGTATACACATGGAAATATCTACACAGCCATCAGTATAAACGTGGAGACATCTGCACCGCTATCTCTATACACATGGAAATAGCTACACCACAATCTCTATAAACATGGAAATACATACACCGCCATGTCTATAAACATGGAAATATCTACACCGACATCTGTATAAAAATGAAAATATCTACACCCCCACCTTCATAAACATGGAACTATCCACACTGCCATCTGTGTAAACATGGAAATATCGACACCGCTATCAGTTTAAACATGGAAATATCTTCACCGTCATCTGCATATACATGGAAATATCTACACCGCTATTTCTATAAAGATAGAAATATCTACACCGCTGTCTGTATATACATGGAAATATCTACACCACTATCTGTATAAACATGGAAATATGTACACCGCTGTGTCTAAAAACATGGAAATATCTACACCGCTGTCTCTATAAACATGGAAATATCTACACCGCTATCTCTATAAATGTGGAAATATCTACAACGATGTCTCTGTAAACATGGAAATATCTACACCGCTATCTCAATAAACTTGGAAATATCTACACCGCTATCTCTGTAAATGTGTAAACTTTTACACCGCTCTCTGTATGAACATGGAAATATTTACACCGCTATCTCTATAAACATGGAAATATCTACACCGCTATCTCTATAAAGATAGAAATAACTACACCGCTGTCTGTATAAACATGGAAATATCTACACTGCTGTCTCTATAAACTTGGAAATATCTACACCGCTATCATTATGAACATGGAAATATCTACACTGCTGTCTCTAAAAACATGGAAATATCTTCACCGCTGTCTCTATAAACATGCAAATATCTACACCACTGTCTCCATAAACTTGGAGATATCTACACGGCTATCTCTATAAAGGTGGAAGTAACTACACCGCTGTCTCTGTAAACATGGAAATATCTACACCGCTATCTCTATAAACTTGGAAATATCTACACCGCTATCTCTATAAACGTGGAAATATCTACACCGCTATCAGCATATACGTGTAAATATCTACACCGCTATCTGTATAAACATGCAAATATCTACACCGCTATCTCTATAAACGAGGAAATATCTACACCGCTATGTGTATAAACGTGGAAATATCTACACCGCTATCTGTATAAACGTGGAAATATCCACACCGCTATCTCGGTAAATGTGGAAATATCTACACCACTTTCTGTATAAACATGGAATTATCTACACTGATATCTCTGTAAATGAGTAAACATTTAAACCGCTATCTGTAAAAACATGGAAATATTTACACTGCTATCTCTATCAACATGGAAATATTTACTACGCTATGTGTATAAACATGGAAATATGTACACCGCTATCTCTGTAAACTTGGAAATATCTACACTGCCGTCTGTATAAAGATGGAAATATAAACAGCACGAGCTGTATAAACATGGAAATATCTCCACCGCCATCTGTAAAAACACGGAAATATCTACACAGTCACCTGTACAAACATGGAAATATCCAAACCTCCATCAGAATAAACATGGAAATATTTCCCCTGCCATCTGTATACACATGGAAAAACCTACACAACCATCAGTATAAACATGGAAATATCTGCACCGCTATCTCTGTAAATGTGGAAATCTCTAAACCGCTATCTCTATAAACCTGGAAATATCTACAACGCTATCTGTATAAACATGGAAATATCTACACCGCTATCTGTATAAACATGAAAATATCTACACCGCCATCTGTGTAAACATGGTAAAATCTCCACCACAATCTGTATAAACTTGGAAATTTCTCCACCACTATCTGTATAAACATGGAAATATCTACACCGCTATCTGTATAAACATCTAAATATCTACATCGCTATCAGTATAAACATGGAAATATCTCCACCGCTATCTGTATAAACATCAAAATATCTACACGGCTATCTGTATAATCATGGACATATGTACACCGCTATCTGTATAAATGTGGAAATATCTACAACGCTATCTGTGTAAAGATGGAAATATGTGCACAGCTATCTGTGTAAACATAGAAATATCTACACCACTATCTGTATAAACCTGGAAATATCTACACTGCTGTCTCTATAAACATGGAAATATCTACACCGCTATAATTATAAACATGGAAATATCTATGCCGCTGTCTCTAAAAACATGGAAATAACTACACCGCTGTCTCTATAAACATGCAGATATTTACACCGCTTTCTCCATAAACTTGGAAATATCTACACCGCTATCTGTATAAACATGCAAATATCTACACCACTATCTCTGTAAACGTGGAAATATCTACACCGCTATGTGTATAAACGTGGAAATATCTACACCGCTATCTCTACAAACGTGGAAATATCAACACTGTTATCTCTGTAAACGTGGAAATATCTACACCACTTTCTGTATAAACGTGGAAATATCTACACCGCTATCTCTGTAAATGTGTAAACATTTAAACAGCTACCTGTATAAACATGGAAATAGTTACACTGTTGTCTCTATAGACATGGAAATATTTACCACGCTCTTTGTATAAACATGGAAATATGAACACCGCTATCTCTATAAACATGGAAATATCTACACTTCCATCTGTATAAAGACGGAAATATCACCACCGCGAGCAGTATAAACATGGAAATATCTACACCACTATCTGTATAAACATGGAAATATCAACACCGCTACCTGTATAAACATGGAAATATTTCAACGCAATCTGCATAATCATGGAAATATCCACACCTCTATCTGTATAAACATGGAAATATCTACACCTCCATCAGTATCAACATGGAAATATGTACACTGCCATCTGTATACACATGGAAATATCTACACAGCCATCAGTATAAACATGGAAATATCTACACCGCTATGTCTGTAAACGTGGAAATATCTAAAGCGTTATCTGTATAAACCTGGAAATATCTATATCGCTATATGTATAAACATGGAAATATGTACACCGCTATCTGTATAAAAAAGGAAATATCTACAATGCTATCTGTGTAAAGATGGAAATATCTACTCAGCTGTCTGTGTAAACATAGAAATATCTGCACCGGTATCTGTATAAACATGGAAATATTTACAATGCAGTCTCTATAAACATGTAAATATCTTCACCGCTATTATTATAAATCTGGAAATATCTATGACGCTGTCTCTAAAAACATGGAAATAACTACACTGCTGTCTCTATGAACATGTAAATATTTACACTGCTTTCCCCTTAAAATTGGAAATATCTACATGGCTATTTCTATAAAGGTGGAAGTATCTACACCACTGTCTCTATAAACATGGAAATATCTACACCGCTATCTCTGTAAACGTGGAAATATCTACAACGGTGTCTCTGTAAACATGGAAATATCTACACCGCTATCTCTATAAACCTGGAAATATCTACACCGCTATCTCTATAAACGTGGAAATATCTACACCGCTATCTCTGTAAACGTGGAAATATCTAAACCACTTTCTGTATAAACGTGGAAATATCTACACCGCTATCCCTGTAAAGGTGTAAACATTTAAACCGCTACCTGTATAAACATGGAAATATTTACACCGATGTCTCTATACACATGGAAATATTTACCACGCTATTTGTATAAACATGGAAATATGTACACCACTATCTCTGTTAACATGGAAATATCTACACTGCCATCTGTATAAAGATGGAAATATCAACACTGCTAGCTGTATAAACACGGAAATATCTACACCGCTATCTGTATAAACATGGAAATACCAACACCGCTACCTGTATAAACATGGAAATATCTTCAACGCTATCTGTATAATCATGGAAATATCCACACTGCTATCTGTATAAACATGGAAATATCTACACCGCTATCTGTATAAACATGGAAATATGTACACCGCTATCTGTGTAAATATGGAAATATCTACACCGCTATCTGTGTAAAGATGGAAATAACCACACCGCAATCTGTGCAAATATGGAAATATCTACACCGCTATCACTGTAAACATGGGTATATCTACACCGCTATCTGTACAAACATGGAAATATCTACACTGCTATCTGTATAAGCATGGAAATATCTAGAACACGATCTGTATAAACATGGTAATATCTACACCTGTATCTTTATAAACATGGAGATACCTACACTGCTATCTGTATAAACATGGAAATACCCACACCGCTATCTGTATAAATATGGAAATATCTACAATGCTATCTGTATAAACATGGAAATGTCTACACCGCTATCTGTATAAACATGGAAATACCTACACAGTCATCTGTTTAAACGTGGAAATATCTACACCACTATCTGTGTAAACATGGAAATATCTACACTGCCATTTATATATACATGGAAATATCTACAGAGCTATCTCTATTAATATGGAAATATCTACACTGCTATCTCTATAAAATGGAAATAGCCACACAGCTATCTGTATAAACATGGTAATATCTACACCATCATCTGTAAAACATGGAAATATCTACACAGTCATCTGTATAAATATTGAAATCCCTACACCTCCCTCTGTATAAACATGGAAATATCTACACTGCCATCTGTATACACAAGGAAATATCTACACAGCCATCTGTATAAACATGGAAATATCTACACCGCTATCTCTATAAACATGGAAATACCTACACACAATCTGTATAAACATGGAATATCTACACCGCAAACTCTATAAACATGGAAATACCTACACCGCAGTCTGTATAAACATGGAAATATCTACACCGCTATCTGTATAAACCTGGAAATATAAACATCGCTATCTGTATAAACATGCAAATACCTCCAACGTTACCTCTATAAACATGGAAATATCTACACCACTATCTTTATAAACATGGAAATATCTACATCGCTATCTGTATAAACATGGACATATCTACAACACTTTTTGTGTAAACATGGAAATATCAACACAGCTATCTGTGTAAACATGGAAATATGTACACCGCTATCTGTGTAAAGATGGAAAAATCTACACCGCAACCTGTGCAAATATGGAAATATCTACACCGCTATCTCTGTAAACATGGAAATACCTACACCGCTATCTGTATAAACATGGAAATATCTACACCGCTATCTGTATAAACACGGAAATATCTTCACTGCTATCTCTGTAAACATGGAAATATCTACACTGCCATCTATATACACATGGAAATATCTACAGAGCTATCTCTATAAACATGGAAATATCTACACTGCTATCTCTATAAAATGGAAATAGCCACACCGCTATCTGTATAAACATGGTAATATCTACACCGTCATCTGTAAAACATAGAAATATCTACACTGTCATCTGTATAAATATTGAAATCTCTACACCTCCCTCTGTATAAACATGGAAATATCTACACTGCCATCTGTATACACATGGAAATATCTACACCGCTATCTCTATAAACATGGAAATACCTACACGCAATCTGTATAAACATGGAAATATCTACACCGCTATCTCTATAAACATGGAAATACCTACACCGCAGTCTGTATAAACATGGAAATATCTACACCGCTATCTGTAGAAACATGGAAATATCTCCACCGCTATCTGCATAAACATGGAAATATCTCCACCACTATGTGTATAAATATGGAAATATCTACACCACTATCTGTATAAGCATGGAAATATCTTCACCACTATCTGTATAAACATGGAAACATATACACCACTATCTGTATAAACATGGAAACATCTGCATCGCTATATGTATAAACACGGAAATATCTCCACCGCTATCTGTATAAACATGGAAACATCTGCACAGCTATATGTATAAATATGGAAATATCTACAACGCTATCTGTGAAAACATGGAAATATCTACACAGCTATCTGTGTAAACATGGAATTATCTACACCGCTATCTGTGTAAAGATGGAAATATCTACACCGCAATCTGTGCAAAGATGGAAATTTTTACACTACTATCTGTATAAACATGGAAATATCCCCAGTGCCATCTGTATAAACATGAAAATATCTACACAGCCGTGTGTATAAACGGGAAAATATCTACACAGCCATCTCTATAAACATGGAAATATCCTCACCGCTATCTGTATAAACATGGATAAAGCCACACCGCTATCTGTATAAAGATGGAAATACCTACACTGCCATCTGTTTACACATGGAAATATCTACACTGCAATCTGTATAAACATGGAAATATCTACACCGCTGTCTCTATAAACATGGAAATACATACACCACTATCTGTATAAACATGGAAATATCTACACTGCTATCTGTATGAATTTGGAAATATCTACACGGCCATCTGTATGAACATGGAAAAATCTCCACAGCGATCAGTATAAACATAGAAATATCTACACAGTCATCTGTATATACATGGAGATATCTACAACACCATCTCTACAAACATGGAAATATCTACACTGCCATCTGTATACACATGGAAATATCTACACAGCCATCAGTATATACATGGAAACATCTGCACCGCTATCTCTGTACACATGGAAATACCTACACCGCAATCTCTATAAACATGGAAATATCTACACCGCCGTCTCTATAAACATGAAAATAACTACAACGCCATGTCCATAAACATGGAAATAACTACAGCGCCATCTCTGTAAACATGGATATATCTATACTGCTATCTTTATAAACATGGAAATATCCACACTGCCATCCGTATAAAGATGGAAATATCTACACCGCGAGCTGTATAAAAATGGAAATAACTACACCGCTATCTGCACAAACATGGAAATACCTACACCGCCATCTCTATAAACATGGAATTATCTACACCGCTATCTCTATAAACATAGAAATATCTACACCGCCATGTCTATAAACATGGAAATATCTACACTTCCATCTGGATAAACATGGAAATATCTATACCGCCCTCTGTGTAAACTTGGAAATATCTACACCGCCATCTGTATAAACTTAGAAATATTTACACTGCCATCTGTAGAAAGATGGAAATATCTACACCGCGATCTGCATAAACATGGAAATATCTACACTTCTACTTTTATAAACATGGAAATATCTACACTGCTCTCTGTATAAATATGGAATTATCTACACCGCTATCTGTATAAACATGGAAATGTCTACACCGCTATCTGTATAAACATGGAAATATCCATATGGCTATTTCCATATACATGGAAATATCTACACCGCCATCTGTATAAGCATGGAAATACCTACACAGTTATCTGTATAAACATGGAAATATCTACACCGCTATCACTATAAACATGGAAATATCTACACTGCTATCTGTATAAACATGGAAATATCTTCACAGCAATCTGTGCAAAGATGGAAATATATAGAGCACTGTCTCTATAAACATGGAAATATCTACACCGCTATCTCTATAAACATGGAAATATCTACACCGCCATCTGTATAAACATGGAAATATCTACACAGTCATCTGTATATACATGGAAATACCTTCACAGCCATCTCTATTAACATGAAAATATCTACACGGCCATTCTTATACACATGAAAATATATACACAGCCATGAGTATAAACATGGAAACATCTGCACCGGTATCTCTACACACATGGAAATACCTACACTGCAATCTCTATAAACATGGAAATATCTACACTGCAATCTCTATAAACATGGAAATATATACACCGCCATCTCTATAATCATGAAAATATCTAAACCGACATCTCCATAAACATGGAATTATCTACACTGCCATCAAGGTAAACAAGGAAATATCTACACATCTATCTCTATAAACATGGAAATATCTACACTGCCATCTGTATAAAGGTGGAAATATCTACACCGTGAGCTGTATAAACATGGAAATATCTACACCGCTATTTGTATACACAGGGAAATACCAACACCAATATCTGTATAAACATGGAAATATCTACACGGCTATTTGTATAAACTTGGAAATATCTCCACCGCTATCTTCATAAACCTGGAAATAACTCCACCGCTATTTGTTTAAATATGGAAATATCTACACCACTATCTGTATAAGCATTGAAATATGTACACCACTCTCTGTATAAACATGGAAATATATACACTGCTATCAGTATAAAAATGAATATATCTAAATCGTTATATGTATAAACCTGGAAATATCTCCATGGCTATCTTTATAAACATGGAAATACCTACACCACTATCTGTATAAACATGGAAATATTTACACAGTTATCTGCATTTATATGGAAATATTTACAACGCTACCTGTGTAAACTTGGAAATATCTACACAGCTACCTGTGAAAACATGGAATTATCTACACCGCTATCTGTATAAACATGGAAATATCTACACCATCGTCTGTATATACATGGAAATATCCACACCGCCCTCTGTATAAACATGAAAATATCTACACCGCTATCAGTATAAACATGGAAATATCTACATCGCTATCTCTATAAACATGGAAATAATTACACCACCATATCTATAAACATGGAATTATCTACACCGCTATCTCTATAAATATAGAAATATCTACACCGCCATCTCTATAAACATGGAATTATCTACACCGCCATCTGAATAAACATGGAAATATCTACACCGCCATCTGTATAAATATGGAAATATCCACACTGCCATCTCTATAAACATGGAAATATCTTCACTGCCTTCTGTAGAAAGATGGAAATATCTACACTGCAATCTGTATAAAGATGAAAATTTCTACACCGCTTCCTGTATAAACATGGAATTACCTACACCGCTATCTGTATAAACATGGAAGTATCTACACCACGATTTGTATAAACATGAAAATATCTACACCGCTATGTGTATAAACATGCAAATACCTACACCGCTATCTTTATAAACCTGGAAATATCTACACCGCTATCTGTATAAATTTGGAAATATCTACACCGTTATCTCTATAAACATGGAAATGTCTACACCGCTAACTGTATAAACATGGAAATATCTAAACCGCTGTCTCTATAAACATGGAAATACACACACAGCCATCTCTATACACATGGAAATATCTACACCGCTATCTCAATAAACATAGAAATACCTACACCCATACCTGTATAAACATGAGAATTTTTACACCGCTATCAGTATAAACATGGAAATATCTACAACGCTATCTGTATAAATATGGAAATAACTACACCGCTATATCTATAAACATGGAAATGTCTACACCACTATCTGTATAAACATGGAAATATCAAAACCGCTATCTCTGTAAACATGGAAATATCTACAAAGCTATCTGTGTAAACAAGGAAATATCTACAGGGCTATCTGTGTAAACATGGAAATGTCTACACCGCTATCTGAATAAACATGGAAATATCTACACCGCAATCTGTGCAAAGATGGAAATATCTACACCACTATCTGTGTAAACATGGAAATAACTACACTGCTATCTCTATAAACCCTGAAATATCTACACCGCTATCTGTGCAAACATGGAAATATCTACACCGTTATCTGTGTAAAGATAGCAATATCTACACCACTATCAGTTTAAAGATGGAAATACCTACACCGCTGTTTGTGTAAACATGGAAATATCTTCACCGCTATCTATAGAAATATGGAAATATCTACACGGCTATCTGTGTAAAATTGGAAATATGTAAACCACTATCTGTGCATACATGGAAATAACTCCACCGCCATCTGAATAAACATGGAAATATCTACCCCGCTATCTCTATAAACATGGAAATATCTACAACGCCGTCTGTATAAACATGGAAATATCTACACCACCATCTGTAAAAACATGGAAATATCTACACTGCCATCTGTATTAACATGGAAATATCAACACCGCTATCTGTATAAACATGGAAGTATCAAAACCACCATCTGTAAAAACTTGCAAATATCTACACCGACATGTGTAAACATGGAAATATCTACACCGCTATCTGTATAAACATGGAAATATCTACACCATGATCTGTATAAACATGGAAAGATCTACACCGCTATCTGTAAACATGGAAATACCTACACCGATATCTGTAAAACATGGGAATATCTACACAATCATCTGTATAAACATGGAAATATCTACACCACTACCTGTATAAACATGGAAATATCTGCACTGCCATCTGCATACACATGGAAATATCTACACAGCCATCTCTATAAACATGGAAATACCTACACTGCTATCTGTATTAACATGAAAATTTCTACAACGCTATCTGTGTAAACATGGAAATATCTACACCGCTGTCTATCTAATCATGGAAATATCTACACCGCTATCTTATAAAGATGGAAATATATACACCGCTATCAGTGTAAAGATGGAAATATCTACACCGCTATCTGTGTAAACATGGAAATATATACACCGCTATCTATATAAACATGGAAATATCTACAGCACTATCTGTGCAAACATGGAAATATCTCCAACGCTATCTGTATAAACAAGGAATTATCTTCACCATGATATGTATAAACATGGAAATATCTACACCGCTATCTGTATAAACATGGAAATATCTACAACACTATTTGTATTAACATGGTAATACCTATACAGGTATCTATATATATATGGAAATATCTACACAGCTATCTCAATAAACATGGACATGTCTACATCACTATCTCTATGAACATGGAAATATCTACAACGCTATGTCTATAAACATGGAAATATCTATATCCCCATCTCTATGAAGATGGAACTGTCTACACCGCCATGTGCATAAACATGGAAATAACTTCACTGAAATCTGTATACACATGGAAATACCTAAACAGCCGTCTGTGTAAACATGGAAATACCTACACCGCTACCTCTATAAACATGGAAATACCTACACCGCTAACTCTATAAACATGGAGACATCTACACCACTATCTCTATAAACATGGAAATACCTACAACGCCATCTGTAAAAACATGGAAATATCTACTCTGCCATCTGTATAAACATGGAAATATCTACACCGCTATCTGTATAAACAAGGAATTACCAACACCGCAATCTGTATAAACATGGAAATATATACACCGCCATCTTTATAAACATGGAAATATCTACACCGCTATCTGTATAAACATGGAGATACCTACACCACGATCTCTATAAACATCGAAATATCTACACCGCTATCTGTGTAAACATGGAAATATCTACACCGCTATCTGTATAAACATGGAAAAACCTACACCGCTGTTTGTATGAACATGGAAATACCTACACGGCCATCTGTATAAATATGGAAATACCTATACCGCTATCTCTGTAAACATGGAAATATATACACGGCCATCTGCATAAACATGGAAATATCTACACCGCTATCTCTGTAAACATGGAAATATTTACACCGCTATCTGTATAAACATGGAAATATCTACACTGCCATCTGTATAAACATGGAAATATCTACAGCGCCATCTGTATAAAAATGGAAATATCTACACTGCCATCTGTACACACATGGAAATATCTACACAGCCATCTGTATAAACATGGAAATATCTACACCGCTATCTCTATAAACATGGAAATATCTATACCGCCATCTGTAAAACCGTGGAAATATCTACACTGCCATCTGTATAACCAGGGAAATATCTCCACCGCTATCTGTATAAACAGGAAATAACTACAATGCCATCTGTATAAACATGGAAATATCTACACCACTATCTGTATAAACATGGAAATATATACAATGCTATCTGTGTAAACATGGAAATATCTGCACAGCTATCTGTGTAAACTGGGAAATATCCACACAGCTATCTGTGTAAAAATGGAAATATCTACACAGCAATCAGTGCAAAGATGGAAATATCTACACTGACTTCTCTGTAAACATGGAAATATCTACACCGCTATCTGTATAAACATGGAAATATCTATACCGCAGTCTCTATAAACATGGAAATATCTCCACCGCTATCTGTACAAACATGAAAATATCTACACCGCTATCTGTTTAATCATGGACATATCTACACCGCAATCTGTATAAACATGGAAATATCTACCACGGTATGTGTGTAAACATGGAAATATCTACACAGCTATCTGTGTAAACTTGGATATATCCACACAGCTATCTGCGTAAACCTGGAAATATCTGCACGGCAATCTATGCAAAGATGGAAATAACTACACCGCTATCTCTGTAAACTTGGAAATATCTACACCGCCACCTGTATAAATATGGAAATATCTACACCGCTGTCTGTATAAACAAGGAAATATCTACACCGCCATCTGTAGAAACATGGAAATACCTACACCGCTTTCTCTATAATCATGAAAATATCTACACTGCTATCTCTATATACATGGAAATATCTACAACTTCAACTTCAGAAACATGGATGTATCTACACCGAAATCTGTATAAACATGGAAATATCTACACCACTATCTGTATAAACATGGAAATACCTTCACTGCCTTCTGTATAAACATGGAAATATCTACACTGCCATCTGTATAAAGATGGAAATATCTACACCACAATCTGTATAAATATGGAAATAACTTCACCGCTATCTCTATAGACATGGAAATATCTACACCGCTATCTGTATAAACATGGAAATATCTACACTGCCATCTGTAAAAAGATGGAAATATCCACACCGCGAGCTGTATAAACATGGAAATATCTACACCGCTATCTGTATAAACATGGAAATACCAACACCGGTATCTCTATAAACATGGAAATATTTACACCGCTATCTCTATAAACTTAGAAATAACTATACCGCCATCTCAATGAACATGGAAATATCTACACCGCTATCTGCATAAACATGGAAATATCTACACCACTATCTCTATAAACATGGAAATAACTACACCGCTATCTCTATAAACATGGGAATATCTACACCGCTATCTCCATCAACATGGAAATATACACACCGCCATCTCTTTAAACATGGAGGTATCTACAACGCCATCTACATAAACAAGAAAATATCTACACTGCCATCTATATAAACATGGAAATATCTACACCGCCATCTCTATAAACACGGAAATATCTACACTGCCATTTGTAGAAAGATGGAAATATCTACTACGCCATCTGTATAAACGTAGAACTATCTACACCGCTATCTGTATAAACATGGAAATATCTACACCGCTATCGATATAAATATGAAATATCTAAACAGCTATCTCTATAAAAATGCAAATATCTACACTGCTATCTGTATAAACATGGAAATATCCTCACTGCTATCTCTATGAACATGGATATATCTACACCGCTATCCCTGTAAACATGGAAATCTCTACACCGCCATCTCTATAAACATGGAAATAGCTACACCGCCATCTGTATGAACTTGGAAATATCTACACCGTGATCCGTATAAACATGGAAATATCTATACCGTGATCTGTATAAACATGGAAATATCTAGACCGCTATCTGTATAAACATGGAAATATCTACACAGCAATCTCTATAAACATAGAAATATCTACACTGCCATCTGTATAAACATGGAAATACCTACAAAGTCATTTGTATAAACATGGAAATATCTACACAGCCATCTGTATAAACATGGAAATATCTACACCATGATCTGTATAAACATGGAAATATCTACACTGCGATCTGTATAAACATGGAAATATCTACGCCGTGATCTGTATAAACATGGAAATATCTACACCGCCATCTCTATAAACATGGAAATATCTACACCCCTATCTGTATAAACATGGAAATATTCACACCGCTATCTCTATAAACATGGAAAAATCAACATCGCTATCTCTATGAACATGGAAATATCTACACTGCCATCTCTGTAAACATGGAAACATCTACACTGCCTTGTGAATGAACATGGAAATATCTACACCGCTGTCTGTATAAACTTGGAAATTTCTACACCGCCATCTCTATAAACATGGAAATATCTAAACTGCCATCTGAGGAAATGGAAATGTCTACACAACGATCTGTATAAACATGGATATATGTACTCTGCAACCTGTATAAACATGGAAATATCTACACGGCTCTCTTTATTAATATAGAAATATCTACACCACGATCTGTATAAACAAGGAAATACCTCCACCTTTGTCTATATAAACATGGAAATATCTACTCCGCCATCTGTAAAAACATGGAAATATCTACACAGTCATCTGTATAAACATGGAAATATCTACACCAACATCTCTGTAAACATGAAAATATTTACTTCTCCATCTCCATAAACATGGAACAATCTACACCACTATCTGTATAAACATGGAAATAACAACACATTTATCTGTATAAACATGGAAATATCTAAACCGATATCTGTATAAACATGGAAATATCTACACCGCCATTTCTATAAACATGGAAATATCTAAACACCTATCTGTATAAACATGGAAATATCTACACTGCCATCTCTATAAAGATGGAAATATCTACACCGCGAGCTGTATAAACATAGAAATATCTACAACGCTAGTGGTATAAACATGGAAATACCAACACCGCTATCTGTATAAACATGGAAATATCTACACTGCTATCTGTATAAACATGGAAATATCTACACAACTATCTCTATAAACATGGAAATTCCTACGTCGCCATCTCTATACACATAGAAATATCTACACCGCTATCTCTATAAACATAGAAATATCTACCCCGACATCTCTATAAACATGGAAATACCTACACCCCCATCTGTATAAACATGGATATATCTATACCGACATATGAATAAACATGGAAATATCTACACCGCCATCTGTATAAATATGGAAATAACTACACCGCTATCTCTGTAAACATGGAAAAATCTACACCGCTATCTGTATAAACATGGAAATATCTCCACCTATAACTGTATAAACATAGAATCATGTACACCGCTATCTGTATAAACGTGGAAATATCTACACCGCTATCTGTATAAACATGGAAATATTTACACCGCTATCTGTATAAACATGGAAATATCTACACTGCTATCTGTATAAACAAGCAAATATATATAACGCTATCTTTGTAAACATGGAAAAATCTACACCGCTATCTGTATAAACATGGAAACGTTTACACCGCTATCTGTATAAACATGGAAATATCTACAACGCCATCTGTGTGAATAAGGAAATATCTACAATGCCATCTGTATAAAGATATAAATAAATGCACCGCGAGCTGTATAAACATGGAAATATCTACATCGCTATCTGTATAAACGTGGAAATACCAACACATTTATCGGTATAAACATGGAAATATCTACAAAGCCATCTATATAAACATGGAAATATCTACACCGCTATGTCTATAAACATGGAAATACCTACACCGCTATCTCTATAAACATGGAATTATCTACACTGCTATCTGTATAAACATGGAAATATCTACACCGCTATCTGTATAAACATGGAAATATCTACACCGCGATCTGTATAAACATGGAAATATCTACACCGCGATCTGTATAAACATGGAAATATCTTCACCACGATCTGTATAAACATGGAAATATCTACACCGCTATCTGTATAAACATGGTAATATCTACACCGCCATCTATATAAACATGGAAATATCTACACCGCCATCTGCATAAACATGGAAATATCTACAATGCCATCTGTAGAAAGATGGAAATATCTACACCGCAATCTGTGTAAACATGGAAATATCCACAGCGATATCTGTAAAAACAAGGAAATATCTACACTGCGATCTGTATAAACATGGAAATATCTACAGCACCATCTCTATAAACATTGAAATATCTACACTGCCATCTGGAAAAACATGGAAATATCTACACAGTCATCTGAATAAACATGGAAATATCTACACCACCATCTGTATAAGCATGGAGATACCTACAATACCATCTGTATACACATGGATATATCTACACAGACATCTGTATAAGTATGGAAATACTTACACCGCCATCTGTATAAACATGGAAATATCTACACTGCCATCTATAGAAAGATGGAAATATGTACACCGCTATCTCTATAAATATGGAAATATCTACACTGCCATCTCTATAAACATGAAAATATTTACACTGCCATCTCCATAAAGATGGAAGTATCTACTCCGCCATGTGTATAAACACGGAAATATCTACACCACCATCTGTGAAAACATGGAAATATCTACACCGCTATCTGTGTAAACATGGAAATATCTACACCGCCATCTGCATGTCCATGGAAATATCTACGCTGCCATCTGTATAAACATGGAAATATCTACACGGCCATCTGTGTATAGATGGAAATATCAACAACGCCATCTGTACAAACACGGAAATATCTACACCGCTATCTCTATAAACATGGAAATATCTGCACAGCCATCTGTAAAACATGGAAATACCTCTACAGTCATCTGTATAACATGGAAATATCTACAATGCCATCTGTATACACATGGAAATAACTAAACAGCCATCTGTATAAACATGTAAATATCTACACTGCTATCTCTATAAACATGGAAATATCTACACCGCCATCTCTATAAACATGAAAATATCTACACCGCCATCTCCATAAACATGGAACTATCTACTCCCCCATCTGTATAAACATGGAATCATCTACACCGCCATCTGTGTGAATAAGGAAATATCTACAATGCCATCTGTATAAAGATATAAATATCTGCACCGCGAGCTGTATAAACATGGAAATATCCACATCGCTATCTGTATAAACGTTGAAATACAAACACATCTATCGGTATAAACATGGAAATATCTACAACGCCATCTACATAAGCATGGAAATATCTACACTGATATGTCTATAAACATGGAAATATCTACAACGCCATCTGTATAAACATGGAAATATCTACACCGCGACCTGTATAAACATGGAAATACCTACACCGCGATCTGTATAAACATGGAAATACCTTCACAACGATCTGTATAAACATGGAAATATCTACACCACCATCTATATAAACATGGAAATATCTACACCGCCATCTGTATAAACATGGAAATATCTACAATGCCATCTGTAGAAAGATGGAAATATCTACACCGCAATCTGTGTAAACATGGAAATATCTATACCGATATCTGTAAAAACATGGAAATATCTACAGTGCCATCTCTATAAACATTGAAATATCTTCACTGCCATCTGTAAAACATGGAAATATCTACACAGTCATCTGAATAAACATGGAAATATCTACACCACCATCTGTATAAACATGGAAATACCTACAATACCATCTGTATACACATGGAAATATCTACACACACATCTCTATAAGTATGGAAATATCTACACCGCCATCTGTATAAACATGGAAATATTTACACTGCCAATTGTAGAAAGATGGAAATATCTACACGGCTATCTCTGTAAATATGGAAATATCTACACCGCCATCTCTATAAACATGAAAATATCTACACTGCCATCTCCATAAAGATGGAATTATCTACACCGCCATGTGTATAAACACGGAAATATCTACACCACCATCTGTGAAAACATGGAAATATCTACACCACTCTCTGTATAAACATGGAAATATCTACACCGCCATCTGCATGTCCATGGAAATATCTACACCGCCATCTGTATAAATATGGAAATAACTACACCGCTATCTCTGTAAACATGGAAAAATCTACACCGCTATCTGTATAAACATGGAAATATCTCCACCTATAACTGTATAAACATACAATCATGTACACTGCTATCTGTATAAACGTGGAAATATCTACACCGCTATCTGTATAAACATGGAAACATTTACACCGCTATCTGTATAAACATGGAAATATCTACACTGCTATCTGTATAAACAAGCAAATATATATAACGCTATCTTTGTAAACATGGAAAAATCTACACCGCTATCTGTATAAACATGGAAACGTTTACACCGCTATCTGTATAAACATGGAAATATCTACAACGCCATCTGTGTGAATAAGGAAATATCTACAATGCCATCTGTATAAAGATATAAATATCTGCACCGCGAGCTGTATAAACATGGAAATATCTACATCGCTATCTGTATAAACGTGGAAATACCAACACATCTATCGGTATAAACATGGAAATATCTACAATGCCATCTATATAAACATGGAAATATCTACACCGCTAAGTCTATAAACATAGAAATACCTACACCGCTATCTCTATAAACATGGAAATATCTACACCGCTATCTGTATAAACATGGAAATATCTACACCGCTATCTGTATAAACAAGGAAATATCAACACCGCGATCTGTATAAACATGGAAATATCTTCACCACGATCTGTATAAACATGGAAATATCTACACCGCTTTCTGTATAAACATGGTAATATCTACACCACCATCTATATAAACATGGAAATATCTACACCGCCATCTGCATAAACTTGGAAATATCTACAATGCCATCTGTAGAAAGATGGAAATATCTACACCGCAATCTGTGTAAACATGGAAATATCTACACCGATATCTGTAAAAACATGGAAATATGTACACTGCTATCTGTATAAATATGGAAATACCTACACCGCGATCTGTATAAACATGGAAATATCTACATCGCCATCTCTATAAACATTGAAATATCTACACTGCCATCTGTAAAACATGGAAATATCTACACAGTCATCTGAATAAACATGGAAATATCTACACCACCATCTGTATAAACATGGAAATACCTACAATACCATCTGTATAAACATGGAAATATCTACACAGACATCTGTATAAGTATGGAAATATCTACACCGCCATCTGTATAAACATGGAAATATCTACACTGCCATCTGTAGAAAGATGGAAATATCTACACGGCTATCTCTATAAATATGGAAATATCTACACCGCCATCTCTATAAACTTGAAAATATCTACACTGCCATCTCCATAAAGATGGAAGTATCTACTCCGCCATGTGTATAAACACGGAAATATCTACACCACCATCTGTGAAAACATGGAAATAACTGCACCGCTATCTGTATAAACATGGAAATATCTACACCGCCATCTTCATGCCATGGAAATATCTACGCTGCCATCTGTGTAAACATGGAAATATCTACACGGCCATCTGTGTATAGATGGAAATATCAACAACGCCATCTGTAGAAACATGGAAATATCTACACCGCTATCTCTATAAACATGGAAATATCTGCAGAGCCATCGGTAAAACATGGAAATAGCTCTACAGTCATCTGTATAAACATGGAAATATCTACAATGCCATCTGTATACACATGGAAATATCTACACAGCCATCTGTATAAACATGTAAATATCTACACTGCTATCTCTATAAACATGGAAATATCTACACCGCCATCTCTATAAACATGAAAATATCTACACTGCCATCTCCATAAACACGGAACTAACTACTCCGCCATCTGTATAAACATGGAAACATCTGCACCGCCATCTGTGTGAATAAGGAAATATCTACAATGCCATCTGTATAAAGATATAAATATCTGCACCGCGAGCTGTATAAACATGGAAATATCTACATCGCTATCTGTATAAACGTGGAAATACCAACACATCTATCGGTATAAACATTTAAATATCTACAACGCCATCTATATAAACATGGAAATATCTACACCGCTATGTCTATAAACATGGAAATACCTACACCGCTATCTCTATAAACATGGAAATATCTACACCGCTATCTGTATAAACATGGAAATATCTACACCGCTATCTGTATAAATATGGAAATATCTACACCGCGATCTGTATAAACATGGAAATATCTACAGCGCGATCTGTATAAACATGGAAATATCTTCACCACGATCTGTATAAACATGGAAATATCTAAACCGCTATCTGTATAAATATGGTAATACCTACACCACCATCTATATAAACATGGAAATATCTACACCGCCATCAGCATAAACATGGAAATATCTACAATGCCATCTGTAGAAAGATGGAAATATCTACACCGCAATCTGTGTAAACATGGAAATATCTACACCGATATCTGTAAAAACATGGAAATATCTACACCGCTATCTGAATAAACATGGAAATACCTACACCGCGATCTGTATAAATATGGAAATATCTACAGCGCCATCTCTATAAACATTGAAATATCTACACTGCCATCTGTAAAACATGGAAATATCTACACAGTCATCTGAATAAACATGGAAATATCTACACCACCATCTGTATAAACATGGAAATACCTACAATACTATCTGTATACACTTGGAAATATCTACACAGACATCTCTATAAGTATGGAAATATCTACACCGCCATCTGTATAAACATGGAAATATCTACACTGCCATCTGTAGAAAGATGGAAATATCTACACCGCTATCTCTATAAATATGGAAATATCTACACCGCCATCTCTGTAAACATGAAAATATCTACACTGCCATCTCTATAAAGATGGAAGTATCTACTCCGCCATGTGTATAAACACGGAAATATCTACACAAACATCTGTGAAAACATGGAAATATCTACACCGCTCTCTGTATAAACATGGAAATATCTACGCTGCCATCTGTATAAACATGGAAATATCTACACGGCCATCTGTGTATACATGGAAATATCAACAACGCCATCTGTACAAACATGGAAACATGTACACCGCTATATCTATAAACATGGAAATATCTGCAGAGCCATCGGTAAAACATGGAAATACCTCCACAGTCATCTGTATAAACATGGAAATATCTTCAATGTCATCTGTATACACATGGAAATATCTACACAGCCATCTGTATAAACATGTAAATATCTACTCTGCTATCTCTATAAACATGGAAATATCTACACCGCCATCTCTATAAACATGAAAATATCTACACTGCCATCTCCATAAACATGGAACTAACTACTCCGCCATCTGTATAAACATGGAAACATCTACACCGCCATCTGTGTGAATAAGGAAATATCTACAATGCCATCTGTATAAAGATATAAATATCTGCACCGCGAGCTGTATAAACATGGAAATATCTACATTGCTATCTGTATAAACGTGGAAATACCAACACATCTATCGGTATAAACATGGAAATATCTACAACGCCATCTATATAAACATGGAAATATCTACATCGCTATGTCTATAAACATAGAAATACCTACACCGCTATCTCTATAAACATGGAAATATCTACACCGCTATCTGTATAAACATGGAAATATCTACACCGCTATCTGTATAAACATGGAAATATCTACATCGCGATCTGTATAAACATGGAAATATCTACAGCGCCATCTCTATAAACATTGAAATATCTACACTGCCATCTGTACAACATGGAAATATCTACACAGTCATCTGAATAAACATGGAAATATCTACACCACCATCTGTATAAACATGAAAATACCTACAATACCATCTGTATACTCATGGAAATATCTGCACAGACATCTCTATAAGTATGGAAATATCTACACCGCCATCAGTATAAACATGGAAATATCTACACTGCCATCTGTAGATAGATGGAAAAATCTACACTGCTATCTCTATAAATATGGAAATATCTACACCGCCATCTCTATAAACTTGAAAATATCTACACTGCCATCTCTATAAAGATGGAAGTATCTACTCTGCCATGTGTATAAACACGGAAATATCTACACCACCATCTGTGAAAACATGGAAATAACTACACCGCTATCTGTATAAACATGGTAATATCTACACCGCCATCTGCATGTCCATGGAAATATCTACGCTGCCATCTGTATAAACATGGAAATATCTACACGGCCATCTGTGTATAGATGGAAATATCAACAACGCCATCTCTACAAACATGGAAATATCTACACTGCTATCTCTATAAACATGGAAATATCTGCAGAGCCATCTGTAAAACATGGAAATACCTCTACAGTCATCTATATAAACATGGAAATATCTACACAGCCATCTGTATAAACATGTAAATATCTACACTGCTATCTCTATAAACATGGAAATACCTACACCGCCATCTCTATAAACATGAAAATATCTACACTGCCATCTCCATAAACATGGAACTAACTACTCCGCCATCTGTATAAGCATGGAAACATCTACACCGCCATCTGTGTGAATAAGTAAATATCTACAATGCCATGTGTATAAAGATATAAATATCTGCACCGCGAGCTGTATAAACATGGAAATATCCACATCGCTATCTGTATAAACGTTGAAATACCAACACATCTATCGGTATAAACATGGAAATATCTACAACGCCATCTACATAAACATGGAAATATCTACACTGATATGTCTATAAACATGGAAATATCTACAACGCCATCTGTATAAACATGGAAATATCTACACCGCGATCTGTATAAACATGGAAATATCTACACCGCGATCTGTATAAACATGGAAATAACTTCACCACGATCTGTATAAACATGGAAATATCTACACCGCTATCTGTATAAACATGGTAATATCTACACCACCATCTATATAAACATGGAAGTATCTACACCGCAATCTGCATAAACATTGAAATATCTACACTGCCATCTGTAAAAACATGGAAATATCTACACAGTCATCTGAATAAACATGGAAATATCTACTCCACCATCTGTATAAACATGGAAATACCTACAATACCATCTGTATACACATGGAAATATCTACACAGACATCTGTATAAGTATGGAAATATCTACACCGCCATCTGTATAAACATGGAAATATCTACACTGCCATCTGTAGAAAGATGGAATTATCTACACTGCTATCTCTATAAACATGGAAATATCTACACCGCCATCTCTATAAACATGAAAATATCAACACTGCCATCTCCATAAAGATGGAAGTATCTACTCCGCCATGTGTATAAACACGGAAATATCTACACCACCATCTGTGAAAACATGGAAATATCTAAACCGCTATCTTTATAAACATGGAAATATCTACATCGCCATCTGCATGTCCATGGAAATATCTACGCTGCCATCTGTATAAACATGGAAATATCTACACGGCCATCTGTGTATAGATGGAAATATCAACATCGCCATCTGTACAAACATGGAAATATCTACACCGCTATCTCTATAAACATGGAAATATCTGCACAGCCATCTGAAAAACATGGAAATAATTCTACAGTCATCTGTATAAACATGGAAATATCTACAATGCCATCTGTATACACATGGAAATATCTACACAGCCATCTGTATAAACATGTAAATATCTACACTGCTATCTCTACAAACATGGAAATATCTACACTGCCATCTCTATTAACATGAAAATATCCACACTGCCATCTCCATAAACATGGAACTAACTACTCCGCCATCTGTATAAACATGGAAACATCTACACCGCCATCTGTGTGAATAAGGAAATATCTACAATGCCATCTGTAGAAAGATATAAATATCTGCACCGCGAGCTGTACAAACATGGAAATATCTACATCGCTATCTGTATAAACGTGGAAATACCAATACATCTATCGGTATAAACATGGAAATATCTACCATGCCATCTATATAAACATGGAAATATCTACACCGCTATGTCTATAAACATGGAAATACCTACACCGCTATCTCTATAAACATGGAAATATCTACACCACTATCTGTATAAACATGGAAATATCTACACCGCTATCTGTATAAACATGGAAATATCTACACAGCGATCTGTATAAACATGGAAATATCTACACCGCGATCTGTATAAACATGGAAATATCTACACCGCGATCTGTATAAACATGGAAATATCTACACCACCATCTATATAAACATGGAAATATCTACACCGCCATCTGCATAAACATGGAATTATCTACAATGCCATCTGTAGAAAGATGGAAATATCTACACCGCAATCTGTGTAAACATTTAAATATCTACACCGATATCTGTAAAAACATGGAAATATCTACAGCGCCATCTCTATAAACATTGAAATATCTACACTGCCATCTGTAAAACATGGAAATATCTACACAGTCATCTGAATAAACATGGAAATATCTACACCACCATCTGTATAAACATGGAAATACCTACAATACCATCTGTATACACATGGAAATATCTACACAGACATCTCTATAAGTATGGAAATATCTACACCGCCATCTGTATAAACATGGAAATATTTACACTGCCATCTGTAGAACGATGGAAATATCTACACGGCTATCTCTGTAAATATGGAAATATCTACACCGCCATCTCTATAAACATGAAAATATCTACACTGCCATCTCCATAAAGATGGAAGTATCTACTCCGCCATATGTATAAACACGGAAATATCTACACCACCATCTGTTAAAACATGGAAATATCTACACCGTTCTCTGTATAAATATGGAAATATCTACACCGCCATCTGCATGTCCATGGAAATATCTATGCTGCCATCTGTATAAACATGTAAATATCTACACGGCCATCTGTGTATAGATGGAAATATCAACAACGCCATCTGTTCCAACATGGAAATATCTACACCGCTATCTCTATAAACATGGAAATATCTGCAGAGCCATCGGTAAAACATGGAAATAGCTCTACAGTCATCTGTATAAACATGGAAATATCTACAATGCCATCTGTATACACATGGAAATATCTACACAGCCATCTGTATAAACATGTAAATATCTACACTGCTATCTCTATAAACATGGAAATATCTACACCGCCATCTCTATAAACATGAAAATATCTACACTGCCATCTCCATAAACATGGAACTAACTACTCCGCCATCTGTATAAACATGGAAACATCTACACCGCCATCTGTGTGAATAAGGAAATATCTACAATGCCATCTGTATAAAGATATAAATATCTGCACCGTGAGCTGAATAAACATGGAAATATCTACATCGCCATCTGTATAAACGTGGAAATACCAACACATCTATCGGTATAAACATTTAAATATCTACAACGCCATCTATATAAACATGGAAATATCTACACCGCTATGTCTATAAACATGGAAATATCTACACCGCCATCTGCATGACTATGGAAATATCTACGCTGCCATCTGTATAAACATGGAAATATCTACACGGCCATCTATATAAACATGGAAGTATCTACACCGCTATGTCTATAAACATAGAAATACCTACACCGCTATCTCTATAAACATGGAAATATCTACACCGCCATCTCTATAAACATGAAAATATCTACACTGCCATCTCCATAAAGATGGAAGTACCTACTCTGCCATGTGTATAAACACGGAAATATCTACACCACCATCTGTGAAAACATGGAAATATCTACACCGCTATCTGTATAAACATGGAAATATCTACACCGCCGTCTGCATGTCCATGGAAATATCTACGCTGCTATCTGTATAAACATGGAAATATCTACACGGTCATCTGCGTATAGATGGAAATATCAACAACGCCATCTGTACAAACATGGAAATATCTACACCGCTATCTCTATAAACATGGAAATATCTGCACAGCCATCTGTAAAACATGGAAATACCTCTACAGTCATCTGTATATACATGGAAATATCTACATCACTATCTGTATAAACGTGTAAATACCAACACATCTATCGGTATAAACATGGAAATATCTACAACGCCATCTATATAAACATGGAAATATCTACACCGCTATGTCTATAAACATGGAAATACCTACACCGCTATCTCTATAAACATGGAAATATCTACACCGATATCTGTATAAACATGGTAATATCTACACCACCATCTATATAAACATGGAAATATATACACCGCCATCTGCATAAAGATGGAAATATCTACAACGCCATCTGTAGAAAGATGGAAATATCTACACCGCAATCTTTGTAAACATGGAAATATCTACACCGATATCTGTAAAAACATGGAAATATCTACACCGCTATCTGTATAAACATGGAAATATCTACACCGCGATCTGCATAAACATGGAAATATCTACAGCGCCATCTCTATAAACATTGAAATATCTACACTGCCATCTGTAAAAACATGGAAATATCTACACAGTCATCTGAATAAACATGGAAATATCTACACCACCGTCTGTATAAACATGGAAATAACTACAATACCATCTGTATACACATGGAAATATCTACACAGATATCTGTATAAGTATGGAAATATCTACACCGCCATCTGTATAAACATGGAAATATCTACACTGCCATCTGTAGAAAGATGGAAATATCTACACCGCTATCTCTATAAATATGGAAATATCTACACCGACATCTCTATAAATATGAAAATATCTACACTGCCATCTCTATAAAGATGGAAGTATCTACCCCGCCATGTGTATAAACACGGAAATATCTACACCACCATCTCTGAAAACATGGAAATATCTACACCGCTATCTGTATAAACATGGAAATATCTACACCGCCATCTGCATGTCCATGGAAATATCTATGCTGCCATCTGTATATACATGGAAATATCTACACCGCCATCTGTGTATAGATGGAAATATCAACAACGCCATCTGTACAAACATGGAACTATGTACACCGCTATCTCTATCAACATGGAAATATCTGCACAGCCATCTGTAAAACATGGAAATACCTCTACAGTCATCTGTATAAACATGGAACTATCTACACCGCTATCTCTATCAACATGGAAATATCTGCACAGCCATCTGTAAAACATGGAAATACCTCTACAGTCATCTGTATAAACATGGAAGTATCTACACCGCAATCTCTATAAACATGGAAATATCTGCAGAGCCATCGGTGAAACATGGAAATACCTCTACAGTCATCTGTATAAACATGGAAATATCTACAATGCCATCTGTATACACATGGAAATATATACACAGCCATCTGTATAAACATGTAAATATCTACATTGCTATCTCTATAAACATGGAAATATCTACACCGCCATCTCTATAAACATGAAAATATCTACACTGCCATCTCCATAAACATGGAACTAACTACTCTGCCATATGTATAAACATGGAAACATCTACACCGCCATCTGTGTGAATAAGGAAATATCTACAATGCCATCTGTATAAAGATATAAATATCTGCACCGCGAACTGTATAAACATGGAAATATCTACATTGCTATCTGTATAAACGTGTAAATACCAACACATCTATCGGTATAAACATGGAAATATCTACAACGCCATCTATATAAACATGGAAATATCTACACCGCTATGTCTATAAACATGGAAATACCTACACCGCTATCTCTATAAACATGGAAATATCTACACCGCTATCTGTATAAACATGGAAATATCTACACCGCGATCTGCATAAACATGGAAATATCTACACCGCGATCTGTATAAACATGGAAATATCTTCAGCACGATCTGTATAAACATGGAAATATCTACACCGCTATCTGTATAAACATGGTAATATCTACACCACCATCTATATAAACATGGAAATATAAACACCGCCATCTGCATAAACATGGAAATATCTACAATGCCATCTGTAGAAAGATGGAAATATCTACACCGCAATCTGTGTAAACATGGAAATATGTACACCGATATCTGTAAAAACATGGAAATATCTACACCGCTATCTGTATAAACATGGAAATATCTACACCGCGATCTGCATAAACATGGAAATATCTACAGCGCCATCTCAATAAACATTGAAATATCAACACTGCCATCTGTAAAAACATGGAAATATCTACACAGCCATCTGAATAAACATGGAAATATCTACACTGCCATCTGCATGACCATGGGAATATCTACGCTGCCATCTGTATAAACATGGAAATATCTACACCGCCATATGTGTATAGATGGAAATATCAACAACGCCATCTGTTCAAACATGGAAATATCTACACCGCTATCTCTATAAACATGGAAATATCTGCACAGCCATCTTTAAAACATGGAAATACCTCTACAGTCATCTGTATAAACATGGAAATATCTACAATGCCATCTGTATACACATGGAAATATCTACACAGCCATCTGTATAAACATGTAAATATCTACACTGCTATCTCTAAACATGGAAATATCTACACCGCCATCTCTATAAACATGAAAATATCTACACTGCCATCTCCATAATCATGGAACTAACTACTCCGCCATCTGTATAAACATGGAAACATCTACACCGCCATATGTGTGAATAAGGAATTATCTACAATGCCATCTGTATAAAGATATAAATATCTGCACCGCGAGCTGTATAAACATGGAAATATCTACATCGCTATCTGTATAAACGTGGAAATACCAACACATCTATCGGTATAAACATGGAAATATCTACAACGCCATCTATATAAACATGGAAATATCTACACCGCTATGTCTATAAACATGGAAATACAAACACCGCTATCTCTATAAACATTTTAATATCTACACCGCTATCTGTATAAACCTGGAAATATCTACACCACTATCTGTATAAACATGGAAATACCTACACTGCGATCTGTATAAACATGGAAATATCTTCACCACGATCTGTATAAACATGGTAATATCTACACTACCATCTATATAAACATGGAAATATCTACACCGCCATCTGCATAAACATGGAAATATCTACAATGCCATCTGTAGAAAGGTGGAAATATCTACACCGCAATCTGTGTAAACATGGAAATATCTGCACCGATATCTGTAAAAACATGGAAATATCTACACCGCTATCTGTATAAACATGGAAATCTCTACACCGCGATCTGTATAAACCTGGAAATATCTACAGCGCCATCTGTATAAACATTGAAATATCTACACTGCCATCTGTAAACACATGGTAATATCTAAACAGTCATCTGAATAAACATGGAAATATCTACACCACTATCTGTATCAACATGGAAATACCTACAATACCATCTGTATACACATGGAAATATCTACACAGACATCTGTATAAGTATGGAAATATCTACACCGCAATCTGTATAAACATGGAAATATCTACACCGCGATCTGTATAAACATGGAAATATCTACACCGCCATCTCTATAAACATGCAAATATCTACACCACGATCAGTATAAACATGGAAATATCTACAACGCTATCTGTTTAAAGATGGAAATATCTCCACTGCTATCTCTATAAACATCGAAATATCTACAAAGCCATCTGTATAAACATGGAAATCCTTACAAAATTATCTGCATAACCATGGAAATTTCTACACCGCCATCTGTATAAACATGGAAATATCTACAAAGCCATGTGTATATACATGAAAATATCTACACCGCTATCTATATAAACATGGAAATAACTACAACGCTATCTGTATAAACATGGAAATATCTACACCGCCATCTATATATCCATGGAAATATCTGCCCCGCCATCTATATAAGCATGGAAATATCTACACGGTCATCTGTGTATAGGTGGAAATATCAACACCGCCATCTGTACAAACATGGAAATATGTGCACCGCTATCTGTATAAACATGGAAATATCTACACCGCGGTCTGTGTAAACATGGAAATATCTACACCGCTATCTGAATAAACATGGAAATATCTACACGGCTATCTCTATAAACATGGAAATATCTACACCGTGATCTGTATAAACATGGAACTATTTACACCACTATCTGTATAAACATGGAAATTTCTACACCGTTATCTGTATAAACATGGAAATAATATCTACACAGCTATCTCTATAAACTTGGAAATATCTACACCGCCATCTGTAGAAACATGGAAATACCTATACAGTCATCTGTGTAAACATGGAAATATCTACACAACCATCTGTATAAACATGGAAATATCTACAATGCCATCTGTATACACATGGAAATATCTACACGGCAATCTGTGTATAGATGGAAACAACAACACCGCCATCTGTGCAAACATGAAAATATCTACACTGCTATCTCTATAAACATGGAATTATCTACACTGCATTACGCATAAACATGGAAGTATCTACACGGGTATCTGTATAAACATTTAAATACCTACACCACAGTCTGTATAAACATGGAAATGTATACAGCGCTATCTGTATAAACATGGAAATATCTGCACCGCTATCTCTATAAACATGGTAATATCTTCAAAGCCATCTGTATAAACATGGAAATACCTACACAGTCATGTGTAGGAACATGGAAATATCTACACTGCCATCTGTATAAACCTAGAAATATCTACACAGCCCTCTGTATAAATATGGAAATATCGGCATAGGCATCGTGTAAACATGGAAATATCTGTACCGCTATCTGTATAAACATGGAAATACCTACACAGCTGTCTCTATAGACATGGAATTATGTACATCGCTATGTGTATAAACATGGAAATATCTCCACTGCTGTCTGTATAAACATGGAAATACCTCCAACGATATCTGTTTAAACATGGAAATATCTACAGCGCCATCTCTATAAATATTGAAATATCTACACTGCCATTTGTAAAAACATGGAAATATCTACACAGTCATCTGAATAAACATGGAAATATCTACACCACCATCTGTATAAACATGGAAATACCTACAATACCATCTTTATACACGTGGAAATATCTACACAGACATCTGTGTAAATATGGAAATATCTACACGGCCATCTGTATAAACATGGAAATATCCACACTGCCATCTGCAGAAAGATGGAAATATGTACACCGCTATCTCTATAAATATGGAAATATCTACACAGCAATCTCTATAAACATGGAAATATCTACACCGCCATCTGTATAAACATGGAAACATCTACACCGCCATCTGTGTGAATAAGGAAATATCTACAATGCCATCTGTATAAAGAAATAAATATCTGCACCGCGAGCAGTAAAAACATGGAAATACCTACGTCGCTATCTGTATAAACGTTGAAATACCAACACCGCTATGGGTATAAACATGGAAATATCTACAACGCCATCTCTAGAAACATGGAAATATCTACACCGCTATGTCTGTAAACATGGAAATACCTACACCGCTAATTCTACAAACATGGAAATAGCTACATGGCTATCTGTATAAACATGGAAATACCTACACCGCGATCTGTGTAAACATGGAAATATCTACACCGCTATCTCTATAAACATGGAAATAACTACACCGCGATCTGTATAAACATGGAAATATCTACACCGCGATCTGTATAAACATGGAAATATCTTCACCACGATCTGTATAAACATGGAATTATCTACACCGCTCTCTGTCTAAACATGGTAATATCTACACCACCATCTATATAAACATGGAAATATCTACACCGCCATCTGCATAAACATGGAAATATCTACAATGCCATCTGTAGAAAGATGGAAATATCTACACCGCAATCTGTGTAAACATGGAAATATCTACACCGATATCTGTAAAAGCATGGAAATATCTACACCGCTATCTGTATAAACATGTAAACATCTACACCGCGTTGTGTATAAACATGGAAATATCTACACAGTGATCTGTATAAAGATGGAAATATCTACACAGATATCTCTATAAACATGGAAATATCTGCACCGCCATCTGTATAAACATGGAAATACCTACAAAGTCACGTGTATAAACGTGGAAACATCTACACAGCCATCTGTATAAACATGGAAATATCTACACAGCCATCTGTATATACATGGAAATATCTACATCGCTATCTGTATAAACATGGAAATAATTACACCGTTATCTGTATATACAAGGAAATATCTACACCGTGATCTGTATAAACATGGAAATATCTACACCGCTATTTGTATAAATAAGGAAATATCTACACAGGTATCTGTATAAGCATGGAAAAAACTACACCTCTGTTTGTATAAACAAGGAAATATATACACCGTGATCTGTATAAACATGGAAATAACCACACCGCTATTTGTAAAAACAAGGAAATATCTACACAGCCATCGGTTTAAACATGGAAATATATACACAGACATCTGTTTTTACATGGAAATATCTACACCGTTATCTGTATAAACATGCTAATAACTACACCGCTATCTGTATAAATGTGGAAATATTTACACCGCTATCCCTATAAACATGGTAATATCAATACCGCGATCTGCATAAACATGGAAATATCTACACCATGATCTGTATAAACATGGAAATATCTACACCGCGATCTGTATAAACATGGAAATATCTACACCGTGATCTGTATAAACATGGAAATAACTACACCGCCATCTCTATAAACATGGATATATCTACAACCCTATCTGTATAAACATGGAAATATCCACACCGCTATCTCTATAAACATGGAAAAATCAACACCGCTATCTCTATGAACATGGAAATATCTACACCGCTATCTCTATGAACATGGAAATATCTACACCGCCATCTCTATAAACATGGAAATATCTACACCGCGATCAGTATAAACGTGGAAATATCTACACCGCCATCTGTATAAACATGGAAATACTTACAAAGTTATCTGTATAAACAAGGAAATATCTACACCGCCATCTGTATAAACTTGGAAATATCTACACCGCCATCTACGTATCCATGGAAGTATCTGTGCCACCATCTGTATAAACACGGAAATATCTACACGGTCATCTGTGTATAGATGGAAATATCTACACCGCCATCTCTATAAACATGGAAATATCTACACAGTGGTCTGTATAAACATGGAAATATCTAACCCGCTATCTGTATAAACATGGAAATATCTACACCGCTAACTCTATAAACATGGAAATATCTACACCGTGATCTGTATAAACATGGAAATATTTACACCGCTATCTGTATAAACATGGAAATTTCCACACCGGTATCTGTATAAATATGGAAATATCTACACCGCTATCTCTATAAACATGGAAATATCTACACCGCCATCTGTATAAACATGGAAAAACCTATACAGTCATCCGTGTAAACATGGAAATATCTACACCACCATCTGTATAAACATGGAAATATCTACACCGGTATCTGAATAAACATGGAAATATCTACACCACGATCTGTATAAACAAGGAAATATATACACCGCTATCTGTATAAACATGGAAATATCTGCACCGCTATCTCTATAGACATGGAGATATCTAAAAAGCCATCTGTATAAACATGAAAATACCTACACAGTCATGTGTAGGAACATGGAAATATCTACACTGCCATCTGTATAAACATAGAAATATCTACATAGCCCTCTGTATAAATATGGAGATATCTTCATAGGCATCTATATAAACCTGGAAATATCTACACCAACATCTGTATAAACATGGAAATATCTACACCGCTATCTGTATAAACATGGTAATATCTACACCACCATCTATATAAACATGTAAATATCTACACCGCCATCTGTATAAACATGGAAATATCTACAATGCCATCTGTTGAAAGATGGATCTATCCACACCGCAATCTGTGTAAAGATGGAAATATCTTCACCGATATCTATAAAAACATGGAAATATCTACACCGCTATCTGTATATACATGGAAATATCTACACCGCGATCTGTGTAAACATGGAAATATCTATTGCTCCATCTCTATAATCATTGAAATATCTACACTGCCATCTGTAAAAACATGGAAATATCTACACAGTCATCTGAATAAACATGGAAATATCTACACCACCATCTGTATAAACATGGAAATACCTACAATACCATCTGTATACACATGGAAATATCTACACAGGCATCTGTTTAAATATGGAAATATCTAGACTGCCATCTGTATAAACATGGAAATATCTACAGTGGCATCTGTAGAAAGATGGAAATATCTACACCGCTATCTCTATAAATATGGAAATATCTACACCGCCATCTCTATAAACATGAAAATATCTACACTGCCATCTCCATAAAGATGGAAGTATCCACTCCGCCTTGTGTATAAACACGGAAATATCTACACCACCATCTCTGTAAACATGGAAATCTCTACACCGCTATCTGTATAAACATGGAAATATCTACACCACCATCTTCATGTCCATGAAAATATCTATGCCGCCATCTGTATAAACATGGAAATATCTACACGGCCATCTGTGTATAGATGGAAATATCAACACCGCCATCTGTACAAACATGGAAATATCTACACCGCTATCTCTATAAACATGGAAATATCTGCACTGCCATCAGTAAAAACGTGGAAATACCTATACAGTCATCTGTATAAACATGGAAATATCTACAATGCAATCTGTATACACATGGAAATATCTACACAGCCATCTGTATTTACATGTAAATATCTACACTGCTATCTCTATAAACACTGAAATATCTACACCGTCATCTATATAAACATGAAAATATCTACACTGCCATCTCCATAAACATGGAACTAACTACTCCGCCAGCTGTATAAACATGGAAACATCTACACCGCCATCAGTGTGAATAAGGAAATATCTACAATGCCATCTGTATAAAGATATAAATTTCTGCACCGCGAGCTGTATAAACATGGAAATATCTACATCGCTAACTGTATAAACGTGGAAATACCAACACATCTATCGGTATAAACATGGAAATATCTACAACGCCATCTATATAAACATGGAAATATCTACACCGCTATCTCTATAAACATGGAAATATCTACACCGCTATCTGTATAAACATGGAAATATCAACACCGCGATCTGTATAAACATGGAAATATCTACACAGCGATCTGTATAAACATGGAAATATCTACACCGCTATCTGTATAAACATGGAAATATCTACACCGCGATCTGTATAGACATGGAAATATCTACACAGCTAACTCTATAAACATGGAAATATTTACACAGACATGTGTATAAACATTTAAATATCTCCATCGCTATCTGTATAAACATGGAAATACTTACACCGTTATCTGTATAAACATGGAATTATATACACCGCTATCCCAATAAACATGAAATATCAACAACGCTGTCCATATAAACATGGAAATATCTACACCGCTATCTGTATAAACCTGGAAATAACTACACCGCTATCACTATAAACATGGAAATACCTACACCGCTATCTCTATAAACATGGAAATATCTACACCGCCATCTCTATGAACTAGGAAATATCTACACCGCCATCTGCATGAACATGGAAATATCTACACCGCCACCTGTATAAACATGGAAATATCCACACGGTATCTGTATCAACATGGAAATATCTGCAACACTATCTGTGTAAACATGGCAATATCTACATCGCTATCTGTGTAAACATGGAAATATCTACTCCGCTATCTGTATAAAGATGGAAATATCTACACCGCTATCTGTATAAACATGGAAATGTCAACATCGCTATCTCTATAAACACGGAAATATCTACACTGCTATCTATATAAACATGGAAATATCTACACCGCCATCTCCATAAATATGGAAATATCTACACCGCTATCTCTATAAACCTGGAAATATCTACACTGTTATGTGTATAAACGTGGAAATATCTACAACGCTATCTGTGTAAACATGGAAATATCTACACAGCTATCTGTGTAACCTTGGGAATATCTACACCGCAATATGTGTAAAGATGGAAAGATATACACCGCAATGAGTTCAAAGATGGAAATATCTACACCGCTAACTCTGTAAACATGGAAATATCTACACAGCTATCTGTATAAACATGGAAATGTCTACACCGCTATCTGAATAAATATGGAAATATCTACAGCGCTATCTCTATAAAAATGGAAATATCTACAACACTATCTGTGTAAACATGGAAATATCTACACCGCTATTTTTATAAACATGGAAATATCTACACCGCAATCTGTATAAACATGGATATATCTGCACCGCAATCTTTATAAACATGGAAATATCTATACCGCAATCTGTATAAACATGGAAATATCTACAAAACTATCTGTGTTAACATGGAAATATGTACACCGCTATCTGTGGAAACATGGAAATATGTACACCGTTATCTGTATAAATATGGAAATATCTACACCACGATCTCTATAAACATGGAAATAGTCACACCGCTATCTGCATAAACATGGAAATATCTACACAGCCATCTGTAAAAACATGGTAATATCTACACCACTATCTGTAAAAACATGGAAATTACACCGCTACCAGTATAAAAATGGTAGTATCTACTCCGCCATCTGAATAAACATGGAAATATTTTACACCGCTATTTGTATAAACATGGAAATATCTACACCATTATCTGCACAAACATGGAAATACTAACCCTGCCATCTGTATAAACATGGAAATATCTAAACCGCCATCTGTAAAACATGGAAGTGTCTACACTGTCATCTGTATAAACATGGAAAAACCTACACAGCCATCTGTATAAACATGGAAATATCTACTCTGCCATCTATATACACAAGGAAATATGTACACTGCCGTCTGTATGAACACGGAAATATCTTCACCGCTATCTCTATAAATATGGAAATACCTACACCGCCATCTGTATAAACATGTAAATATCTACACCACTATCTGTATAAAGATGGAAACATCTACACCGCTATCTTTATAAACATAGAAATATCTGCACTATTATCTCTATAAACATGGAAATATCTACAACATTATCTGTGTAAACATGGAAATATCTACACCGCAATCTGTGTAAACATGGAAATATGTACACCGCTATCTGTGTAAAGATGGAAATATCTACACCGCAATCTGTGCATAGATGTAAATATCTACACCGCTATCTCTGTAAACATGGAAATATCTACACTGCTGTCTCAATAAACATGAAAATATCTACACTGCTGTCTGTATAAACATGGAAATATAAACACCACGATCTGTATAAACATGGAAATATCTACACCACGATCTGTATAAAGATGGAAATATTTACACCGCAATCTGTATAAACGTGGAAATACCTACAACACTATGTGTGTTAACACGGAAATAAATACACCTCTATCTGTGTAAACATGGAAATATGTACACAGCTATCTGTATGAACATGGAAATATCTGCAACACTATCTGTATAAACACGGAAATATCTCCACCGCTATCTGTATAAACATGGAAATATCTACATGGCTATCTTTATAAACATGGAAATATCTACAACACTATCGGTATAAACATGGAAATATCTGCAACACTATCTGTATAAACATGGAAATATCTACACCGCTATCTGTATAAACATGGAAATATCTACACCTCGATCTGTATAAACATGGAAATACCTTCACTGCTATCTGTATAGACATGGAAACATCTACACCGCTATCAGCATATACATTGAAATATCTACACCGCTATCTGTGTAAACATGGAAATATCTAAACAGCTATCTGTGTAAACATGGGAATATCTACACCGCTATCTCTGTAAAGATGGAAATATCTACACCACAATCTGTGCAAAGATGGAAAAATCTATGCTATCTCTATAAACATGGAATTATATGCACCGCTCTCTGTATAAACATGGATATATCTACACCGCTATCTGTTTTATCATGGAAATATCTACAAGGCTATCTCTAAAAATATGGAAATATCTCCACCGCCATCTGTATAAATATGGAAATATCTACACCGCGAGCTGTATAAACATGCAAATATCTACACCGCTATCTGTATAAACATGGAAATAGCAACACCACTATCAGTATAAAAATGGGAATATCTACACCGCTATCTGTATAAACATGGAAATATCTACACCACTATCTCTATAAACATGGAAATACCTACACCGCCATCTCTATAAACATGGAATTATCTACACCGCCATCTCTATAAACTTAGAAATATGTACACTGCCATCTCTATAACCATGAAAATATCTACACCGCCATAAGCATAAACATGGAAATAACTACACCGCTGTCTGTATAAATATGGAATTATCTACACAGCCATCCCTATAAACATAGAAATATCTACACTGCCATCTGTAGAAAGATGGAAATAACTTCACCGAGATCTGCATAAACATGGAAATATCTACACCTCTACATGTATTAACATGGAAGTATCTACACCGCTATCTGCATAAACATGGAAATACCTACACTGCCATCTGTATAAACATGGAAATACCTGCACCGGGATCAGAATAAACATGGAAATGTCTACACCGCTATGTGTATAAACATGGAAATATCAACACCACTATCTGTATAAGCATGGAAATATCTACACCGCTATCTGAATAAACTTGGAAATATCTACACCACTATCTTTATAAACATGGAAATACCTAGACCACCATCTCTATAAACATGGAATTATCTTCACCGCTATCTCTATATACATAGAAATATCTACACCGCCATCTCTATAAACATGGAAATATCTACACCGCCATCTGCATAAACATGGAAATATCTACAACGCGATCTGTATTAACATGGAAATATCTACACCTCTATCAGTATAAACATGCAAATATCTACACCACTACATGTATAAACATGGAAATATCTACACCGCTATCTGTATAAACTTGGAAATATGTACACCGCCATCTGTATAGAGGGAAATATCTCCATGGCCATCTGTATAAACATGGAAAGATCTCCACCGCTATCTGTATAAACATGGAAATATCTACAATGCTATCTGTATAAACATGGAAATGTCTACAACATTATCCGTGTAAACATGGAAATATGTACACCGCTATCTGTGTAAAGATGGAAATATCTGCACCGCAATCTGTGCAAATATGGAATTACCTACACCACCATCTCTGTAAACATGGAGATATCTACAGTGCTATCTGTATAAACATGGAAATATCTACTCCACTATCTGTATAAACATTGAAATATCTACACCACTGTCAGTATAAACATGGAAATATCTACACCACCATCTGTATAAACATGGAAATAACCACACCGCCTTCTGAATAAACATGGAAATACCTACACCGCTATCTGTATAAATGTGGAAATATCTACACCGCTATCTCCATAAACATGGAAATATCTACACCACGATCTGAATAAACATGGAAATATCTCCACCGCTATCTGTATAAACATGGAAACATCTACACCGCTATCTATATAAACATGGAAATATCTACACCGCTGTCTGTATAAACATGGAAAAATCTACAACACTATCAGTATAAACATGGAAATATCAACACAGCTATCTGTGTAAACATGGAAATATCTACAAAGCTATCTGTATAAACATGGAAACATATACACCACGATCTGTATAAAAAGGAAATATCTACACCGCCATCTGTATAAACATGAAAATATCTGCACGGCCCTCTGTATAAACATAGAAATATCAACACTGCCATCTGTATTAACATGGAAATACCTACACAGTTATCTGTATAAACATGGAAACATCTACACCACTATCTGTGTAAACATGGAAATATCTACACCGTAATCTGTGTAAACATGGAAATATCTACACCGCTATCTTTGTAAAGATGGAAATATCTACACTGCAATCTGTGCAAAGATGGAAATATCTAAACCGCTATCTTTGTAAACATCGTAATATCTTCACCGGTATCTGTATAAACATGGAAATAACTACAACGTTATCTGTGTAAATATGGAAATGTCTACACAGCTATCTGTGAAAACATGGAAATATCTCCACCGCTATTTTTGTAAATATGGAAATATCTGCACCACAATCTGTGCAAACATGGAAATATTTACACCACTATCTCTATAAACATGGAAATATCCACACAGCAGTCTGTATAAACATGGAAATACCTACACAGTCATCTGTATAAACATGGTAACATCTACACTGCTATCTGTATAGTCATGGAAATATCTACACCACTATCAGTATAAACATGGAAATATCTACAGCGCTATCTGTGAAAACATGGAAATGTCTACACAGGTATCTGTGTAAACATGGAAATATCTACACTGCAATCTGTAAACACATGGAAATATCTACACAGCCATCTATATAAACATGTAAATACCTACACGGCTATCTCTATCAGCATGGAAATACCTCCACTGCTATCTGTATAAACAGGGAAGTAGCCACACCGCGATCTGTATAAACAATGAAATATCTACACTGCAATGTGTAAAAATATGAAAATATCTACACAGTCATCTGTATAAACATGGAAATATCTACACCTCCATCTGTATAAACATGGAAATATCAACACTGCAATCTCTATACATATGGAAATATCTACACAGCCATCTGTATAAACATGGAAATATCTACACCGCTACCTCTATAAATATGGAAATACCTACACCGCAATGTTTATAAACATGGAAATATCTACACCGCTATCTGTATAAACATGGAAATATCTACACCGCTTTCTTCATAAACTTTGAAATACCTACACCGCCATCTGTATAAACATGGATGTATATCCACCGCTATCTATATAAACACGGAAATACCCCCACCGCTATCTGTATAAACAGGGAAATATCTACAACATTATCAGTATAAACATGGACATATCTACACGGCTATTTCTATAAACACAGAAATAGCTACACAGCAATCTGTATAAACATGGAAATATCTACACCGCTATCTGTATAAACATGGAAATATATACGCTGCTATCTGTATAAATATGGAAATATCTACACCGCTATCTCTATAAACATCGAAATGTCTACAACGCTATCTGTATAAACATGGAAATATCAACATCGCCATCTGTAAAAACATGGAAATATCTACAAAGTAATCTGTATAAACATGGAAATATCTACACCTCCATCTGTATAAACATGGAAATATCTACACTGCGATCTGTATAAACATGGAAATATTCACACCACTACCTATATAAACATGGAAATACCTACACTGCAATCTTTATGAACATGGAAATACCTATGCCACTATATATATAAACATAGAAATATCTACACCGATATCTGTATAAATATGGAAATATCTACACCGCTATCTTTATATACATGGAATTGTCTACACCGCTATCTATATAAACATGGAAATATCTACACCGCTATCTGTAAATATATGGAAATATCTACACCGCTTTCTGTATAAACATGGAAATATCTACAACGCAATTTGTATAAACATGGAAACATCTACATGGCTCTCTCTATAAACATGGAAATATATACACGGCCATGTGTATAAACATGGAAATACCTACACAGTCATCTGTATAAACATGGAAATATCTACACCTCCATCTGCATAAACATGGAAATATTTACACTGCCATCTGTATACACCTGGAAATATCTACACAACCATCTGTATAAACATGGAAATATCTACACTGATATCTCTATAAATCTGGAAATACCTTCACTGCAATCTGTATAAACATGGAAATAACTGCATTGCTATCTGTATAAAAATGGAAATATCTAAACCGCTATCTGTATAAACTTGGAAATATCTACACTGCCATCTAAATAAACAAGGCAATATCTCCACCGCTATCTGTATAAACATGGAAATATCTCCACCGCTGTCTGTATAAACATGGAAATATCTCCACCGCTATCTGTATAAACATGGAAATATCTACAACGCTATCTCTATAAACATGGAAATATCTTCACTTTCTGTATAAACATGGAAATACCTACACTGCTATCTCTATAAACATGGAAATATCTACATCGCTATCTGTATCAACATGGAAAAATCTCCACCGCTATCTCTATAAACATGGAAATATCTACACCACTATCTGTATAAACATGGAAATATCTACTCTGCCATCTGTATAAACATGGAAATATCTACACAGCCATCTCTATAAACATGGAAATAGCTCCACTGCTATCTGTATAAACTTGGAAATAGCCACACAGCTATCTGTATAAACAATGAAATATCTACACCGCCATGTGTAATAATGTGAAAATATGTTCACAGTCATCTGTATAAACATGGAAATATCTACACCTCCATCTGTATAAACATGGAAATATCTACACTGCCATCTGTATACACATGGAAATATCTACACAGCCATCTGTATAAACATGGAAATATCTACACCGCTATCTCTATAAACCTGGAAATACGTACACTGCAATATATATAAACATGGAAATAACTCCACTGCTATCTGTATAAACATGGAAATATCTACAAGGCTATCTGTAGAAACTCGGAAATATCTACACCACCATCTGTATAAATAAGGCAATATCTCCACCGCTATCTGTATAAACATGGAAATATCTCCACCGCTATCTGTATAAACATGGAAATATCTACACCGCTATCTCTATAAACATGGAAATATCTTCACCGCTATCTGTATAATCATGGAAATACCTACACTGCTGTCTGTATAAACATGGAAATATCTACATCGCTATCTGTATGAACATGGAAATATCTCCACCGCTATCTCTATTAACAAGGAAATATCTACACCTCCATCAGTATAAACATGGGAAATCTACACTGCCATCTGTATACACATGGATATATCTACACAGCCATCAGTATAAACATGGAAATACCTACACCGCAATCTCTGTAAACGTGGAAATATATCCACCGCTATGGGTATAAACATGCAAATATCTACACCGGTATCTGCATAAACATGGAAATACCTACACGGCTATCTGTACAAACTTGGAAATATGGACAACGCTATCTGTATAAACATGAAAATATCTACACCCCGATCTGTATAAAAATGGAAATATCTCCACAGCTATCTGTATAAACATGGATATACCTCCACCGCTATCTGTTTAAACATGGAAATACATACACTGCTCTCTGTATAAATATGCAAATATCTACACCGCTATATGTATAAATATGGAAATATCTACACCGCTATTTGTATAAATATGGAAAATCTACAACGCTATCTGTGTAAACATGGAAATATCTACACAGCTCTCTGTGTAAACCTGGAAATATCTACACCGCTATCTGTGTAAAAATGGAAACATCAACACCACAATCTGTGCAAAGATGGAAATATCTACACCGCTATCTGTGTAAACATGGAAATATCAACACCGCTACCTGTATAAACACGGAAATAACCACAACTCTATCTGAATAAACAGGGAAATATCTACACCGCCATCTCTATAAACATGGAAATATCTACACAGTGATCTGAATAAACATGGAAATATTTACACCGCTATCTGTATAAATATGGAAATATATACAATGCTGTCTCTATAAAAATGGAAATATCTGCACCGCTATCTGTATAAGCATGGAAATATCTACACCAATATCTCTATAAACATTGAAATATATACACCGCCATCTGTATAAGTATGGAAATATCTTCACAGTCATCTGTATAAACATGGAAATATCTACACCGCAATCTCTATAAACATGAAAATATCTACACCACCATCTCCATTAATTTGGAACTATCTACACCACCAGCTCTGAAAACATGGAAATATCTACACCGCTATCTGTATAAACATGGAAATATCTACACTGTCATCTGTATAAAGGTGGAAATATCTACACCGCGAACTGTATAAACATGGAAATATCTACACCGCTATCTGTATAAACATGGAAATATCTACACAGTCATCTGTATAAACATGGAAATATCTTCACCGCTATCTGTATGAACATGGAAATATCTACACCGCTATCTCTATAAACATAGAAATATATACACGGCCATCTCTATAAACATGGAAATATCTACTCCACCATCTGCATAAACATGGAAAGATCTACACCGCCATCTGTATTAACATGGAAATATCTACAACGCTATCTCTATAATCATAGAAATATCTACACCGCCATCTCTATAAACAGGGAAATATCTACACCGCCATCTGTATAAACATTGAAATATCTGCACTGCCCTCTCTAGAAAGATGGAAATGTCTACACCGCGAGCTGTATAAACTTGGAAATATCTACAGTGCTACGTGTATTAATTGGGAAATATCTACACCGTTATCTGTATAAACATGGAAATATTTACACCAAGAATTCTATAATCATGGAAATATCTACACCACTATATGTATAAACATGGAAATATCTAAACCGCTATCTGTATATACATGGAAATAACTACACTGCGATCTGTATAAACATGGAAATATCTACATGGCTATCTCTATAAACATGGAAATATCTAAACCACCATCTGTATAAATATGGAAATAACTACACAGTCATCAGTGTAAACGTGGAAATATCTACACCACCATCTGTATAAACGTGGAAATATCAACACCGGTGTCTGTGTAAACATGGAAATATCTACACCGCAATCTGTGTAAAGATGGAAATATCTACACCGCAATCTGTGCCAAGGTGGAAATATCTACAACGCTATCTTTGTAAACATGGACATATCTTCAATGCTATCTGAGTAAAAATGGAAATATCTACACAGCTATCTGTGTAAACTTGGAAATATCTTCACCGCTTTCTGTATAATGATGGAAATATCTGCACCGCAATCTGTGCAAAGATGGAAATATCTGCACCGCTATCTCTGTAAACATGGAAATATCTACACCGCTATCTATATAAACATGAAAATATCTACACCGCGATCTGTATAAACATGGAAATATATACAGTCATCTGTATAAACATTTAAATATCTACACCAACATCTCTATAAACATGGTAATATCTACACTGCCATCTGTATTCACATGGAAATAGCAACACAGCCATCTATATTCACATGGAAATATCTACACAGCCATCTGTACAAACAAGGAAATATCTACATCGCTATCTCTATAAACATGGAAATCTCTACACCGCTATCTGTATAACATGGAAATACCTACACCGCTATCTGTATAAATATGGAAATATCTACAGTGCTATCTGTAAAAACATTTAAATATCTACACCGCTATCTGTATAAACTTGGAAATACCTACACCACTATCTGTGTAAACATGGAAATATCTACACCGCTGTCTCTGTAAACATGGAAGTATCTACACCACTATCTCTGTTAAGATGGAAATATCTACAGCACAGTCTGCGCAACGATGGAAATATCTATACCGCTATCTGTGTAAAGATGGAAATATCTACACCGAAATCTGTGCAAAGATGCAAATATCTACTCCGCTATCTGTATAAACGTGGAAATATCTACACCACGATCTGTATAAACATGGAAATATCTACACCACTATCTGTATAAACAGGGAAATATCTGAACCACTATCTGTATAAACATGGAAATATCTACACCGCTATCTGTATAAACATGGAAATATGTAAACCACTATCCCTGTAAACATGGAAATATCTACACCGCTATCTGTAGATACATGGAAATATCTAAACAGCTATCTCAATAAACATGGAAACATCTACAACACTATCTGTGTAAACATGTAAATACCTACAGAGCTATCTGTGTAAACATGGAAATATCTACACCACTATCAGTATATACATGGAAATAACTACACCGCAATCTCTGCAAAGATGGAAATATCTACACCGATATCTCTGTAAACATGGAAATATATACACCTCTATCTGTATAAACATGGAAATATCTACACCGCCATCTGAGTAAACATGGAAATATCTACACCGACATATGAATAAACATGGAAATATCTACACCGCCATCTGTTTAAATATGGAAATAACTACACTGCTATCTCTATAAATATGGAAATATCTACACCAAAATCTGTATAAACATGGAAATACCTCCACCTATATCTGTATAAACATAGAATCATGTACACCGCTATCTCTATAAACATGGAAATATCTACACGGCTATCTGTATAAACATGGAAATACCTACACCACTATCTGTATAAACTTGGAAATAACCGCACCGCTATCTGTATAATCATGGAAATATCTACATCACTATCTCTATAAACATGGAAATAACTTCACCGCCATCTCTATAAACATGGAAAAATCTACACCGCTATCTGTATAAGCATAGAAATGTCTACACTGCTATCTGTATAAATATGGAAATATCTACACCACTATCTCTGTAAACATGGAAATGTCTACACCGCTATCTGTATAAACCTGGAAATATCTACATCGCTATCTCTATAAACCTGAAAATATCTACACCTACATCTATATAAACATGGAAATACCTACACAGTCACGTGTATAAACATGGAAATAACTACACCACTATCTCTATAAACATGGAAATATCTACACTGCCATCTGTATAAAGATGGAAATATCTACAAAGCCATCTCTATAAACAAGGAGATACCTACACCGCTATCAGTATAAACATGGAAATATCTACACTGCTGTCTTAATAAACATGGAAATATCTACACCGCCATCTGTATAAACATGCAAATATCTACACATTCATCTGTATAAACATGGAAATATCTACACCACCATCTGTATAAACATGGAAATACCTACACTGCCATCTGTATACACATGGAAATATCTACACAGCCATCTGTATAAACATGGAAATATCTACACTGTTATCTCTATAAATATAGAAATATCTACACCGCTAAGTGTATAAACTTGGAAATATCTACTCCGCTATCTGTGTAAACATGGAAATACTTACAACGCTATATGTGGATTCATGGAAATATCTACACAGCTATCTGTGTAAACTTGGAAATATCTACACTGCTATCTGTGTAAAGATGGAAATATCTGTACCATAATCTCTGCAAAGATGGATATATCTACAACGCTATCTCTGTAAACATGGAAATATCTAAACCGCTATCTGTATAAACATGGAAATATCTACACCGCCATCTGTATAAACATGGAAATATCTACACAGTCATCTGTATAAACATGGAAATATCTACTTCACCATCTCTATAAACATGGAAATAACTACACTGCCCCTGTATACACTTGGAAATATCTACACAGCCATCTGTATAAACATGGAAATATCTACACTGTTATCTCTATGAAGATGAACATATCTACACCGCAATCTCTATAAACATGAAAATATCTACACCGCCATCTTCATAAACATGGAACTATCTACACCGCCATCTGTATAAACATGGAAATATCTACACCACTATCTGTGTAAATATGGAAATATCTACACCGCTCTCTCTGTAAACATGGAAATGTCTACCCCGCTGTATGTATATACATGGAAATATCTACATCGCTATCTCTACGAACCTGAAAATATCTACACCGACATCTGAATAAACATGGAAATATTTACACCAAGATCTCTATAATCATGGAAATATCTACACCACTATATGTATAAACATGGAAATATCTAAACCGCTATCTGTATAAACATGGAAATAACTACACTGCGATCTGTATAAACATGGAAATATCTACATGGCTATCTCTATAAACATGGAAATATCTAAACCACCATCTGTATAAATATGGAAATAACTACACAGTCATCAGTGTAAACGTGGAAATATCTACACCACCATCTGTATAAACGTGGAAATATCAACACCGGTGTCTGTGTAAACATGGAAATATCTACACCGCAATCTGTGTAAAGATGGAAATATCTACACCGCAATCTGTGCCAAGGTGGAAATATCTACAACGCTATCTTTGTAAACATGGACATATCTTCAACGCTATCTGAGTAAAAATGGAAATATCTACACAGCTATCTGTGGAAACTTGGAAATATCTTCACCGCTTTCTGTATAATGATGGAAATATCTGCACCGCAATCTGTGCAAAGATGGAAATATCTGCTCCGCTATCTCTGTAAACATGGAAATATCTACACCGCTATCTATATAAACATGAAAATATCTACACCGCCATCTGTATAAACATGGAAATATATACAGTCATCTGTATAAACATTTAAATATCTACACCAACATCTCTATAAACATGGAAATATCTACACTGCCATCTGTATTCTCATGGAAATAGCAACATAGCCATCTATATTCACATGGAAATATCTACACAGCCATCTGTACAAACAAGGAAATATCTACACCGCTATCTCTATAAACATGGAAATCTCTACACCGCTATCTGTATAACATGGAAATACCTACACCGCTATCTGTATAAATATGGAAATATCTACAGTGCTATCTGTAAAAACATTTAAATATCTACAGCGCTATCTGTATAAACATGGAAATACCTACACCACTATCTGTGTAAACATGGAAATGTCTACACCGCTGTCTCTGTAAACATGGAAGTATCTACACCACTATCTCTGTTAAGATGGAAATATCTACAGCACAGTCTGTGCAACGATGGAAATATTTATACCGCTATCTGTGTAAAGATGGAAATATCTACACCGAAATCTGTGCAAAGATGCAAATATCTACTCCGCTATCTGTATAAACGTGGAAATATCTACACCACGATCTGTATAAACATGGAAATATCTACACCACTATCTGTATAAACAGGGAAATATCTGCACCGCTATCTGTATAAACATGGAAATATCTACACCGCTATCTGTATAAACAAGGAAATATGTAAACCACTATCCCTGTATACATGGAAATATCTACACCGCTATCTGTAGATACATGGAAATATCTAAACCGCTATCTCTATAAACATGGAAACTTCTACAACACTATCTGTGTAAACATGTAAATACCTACAGAGCTATCTGTGTAAACATGGAAATATCTAAACCACTATCAGTATATACATGGAAATAACTACACCGCAATCTCCGCAAAGATGGAAATATCTACACCGATATCTCTGTAAACATGGAAATATATACACCTCTATCTGTATAAACATGGAAATATCTACACCGCCATCTGAATAAACATGGAAATATCTACACCGACATATGAATAAACATGGAAATATCTACACGGCCATCTGTATAAATATGGAAATAACTACACCACTATCTCTATAAACATGGAAATATCTACACCGAAATCTGTATAAACATGGAAATATCTCCACCTATATCTGTATAAACATAGAATCATGTACACCGCTATCTCTATAAACATGGAAATATCTACACAGCTATCTGTATAAACATGGAAATACCTACACCGCTATCTGTATAAACTTGGAAATAACCGCACCGCTATCTGTATAATCATGGAAATATCTACATCACTATCTCCATAAATATGGAAATAACTTCACCGCCATCTCTATAAACATGGAAAAATCTACACCGCTATCTGTATAAGCATGGAAATGTCTACACCGCTATCTGTATAAATATGGAAATATCTACACCGCTATCTCTGTAAACATGGAAATGTCTACACCGCTATCTGTATAAACCTGGAAATATCTACATCGCTATCTCTATAAACCTGAAAATATCTACACATACATCTATATAAACATGGAAATACCTACACAGTCATCTGTATAAACATGGAAATAACTACAACACTATCTCTATAAACATGGAAATATCTACACTGCCATCTGTATAAACATGGAAATATCTACAAAGCCATCTCTATAAACAAGGAGATAGCTACACCGCTATCAGTATAAACATGGAAATATCTACACCGCTATCTTAATAAACATGGAAATATCTACACCGCCATCTGTATAAACATGCAAATATCTACACATTCATCTGTATAAACATGGAAATATCTACACCACCATCTGTATAAACATGGAAATATGAACACTGCCATCTGTATACACATGGAAATATCTACACAGCCATCTGTATAAACATGGAAATATCTACACTGTTATCTCTATAAACATAGAAATATCTACACCGCTAAGTGTATAAACTTGGAAATATCTACTCCGCTATCTGTGTAAACATGGAAATACTTACAACGCTATATGTGGATACATGGAAATATCTACACAGCTATCTGTGTAAACTTGGAAATATCTACACTGCTATCTGTGTAAAGATGGAAATATCTGTACCGTAATCTCTGCAAAGATGGATATATCTACAATGCTATCTCTGTAAACATGGAAATATCTACACCGCTATCTGTATAAACATGGAAATATCTACACCGCCATCTGTATAAACATGGAAATATCTACACAGTCATCTGTATAAACATGGAAATATCTACTTCACCATCTCTATAAACATGGAAATAACTACACTGCCTCTTTATACACTTGGAAATATCTACACAGCCATCTGTATAAACATGGAAATATCTACACTGTTATTACTATGAACATGAACATATCTACACCGCAATCTCTATAAACATGAAAATATCTACACCGCCATCTTCATAAACATGGAACTATCTACACCGCCATCTGTATAAACATGGAAATATCTACACCACTATCTGTGTAAATATGGAAATATCTACACCGCTCTCTCTGAAAACATGGAAATGTCTACCCCGCTGTCTGTATATACATGGAAATATCTACATCGCTATCTCTACAAACCTGAAAATATCTACACCGACATCTGAATAAACATGGAAATAAATACACAGTCATATGCATAAACATGGAAATATCTACACCAGTATCTCTATTAACATGGAAATATCTACACTGCCATCTGTATAAACTTGGAAACATCTACACCGCTATCTGAATAAACATATAAATATCTGCACCGCTATCACTACACACATGGAAATACCTATACCGCTATCTCTATAAACATGGAAATATCTACACCGCTATCTCTATAAACGCGGAAATATCTATGCCACCATTCTATAAACTTGGAAATATCTACACCACCATCTGCATAAACATAGAAATATCTGCACCGCTGTCTGCATAAACATGGAAATATCTACACCGCCATCTGTATAAGCATGGAAATATCTACAAAACTATCTGTAAAACGTGGAAATATCTACACCGCTACCTGTATAAACGTGGAAATATCTACACCGCTATCTGTATAAACGTGGAAATATCTACACCTCTATCTGCATAAATATGGAAATATCTACAACACTATATGTGTAAACACGGAAATATCTACAATGCCATGTGTATAAACATGGAAATATCCACTCTGCCATCTGTGGAAAGATGGAAGTATCTACACCACGATCTGTATAAACATGGAAATTTCTACACCACAACCTGCATAAACATGGAAATATCTACACAGCTATCTGAATAAAAATGGAAATATCTACACCTCTATCTTTATAAACATTCAAATATCAACACAGCCGTCTGTATAAAGATGGAAATATCTACACCGCGAGCTGTATAAAGATGGAAATATCTAAACCACAATCTGTATAAACATGGAAATAACAACACCGCTATCCGTATAAACTTGGAAATATCTGCACCGCTATCAGTATAAACATGGAAATATCTATACCATTATCACTATAAACATGAAAATACCTACATCGCTATCTGTATAAATATGGAAATATCTACAGAGCCGTCTCTGTAAACATGGAAATGTCTTCACCGTTATCTGTATAAACATGGAAATATCTACATCGCTATCTCTATAAACCTGAAAATCTCTACACCGCCATCTCTATAAACCTGAAAATATCTGCACCGTGATCTCCATAAACATGGAAATAACTACACCACCATCTGTATAAACACGGAAGCATCTACACCGCTATCAGTAAAAACATGGAATTATCTACACTGCCATCTCTATATAGATGGAAATAACAACACCGCGAGCTGTATAAACATGGAAATATCTACAATGCTAGTTGTATAAACATGGAAATACCAACACCACTATCTGTATAATCATGGAAATATCTACACCGCTATCTGTATAAACATGGATATAGCTACACCGTTATCTGTATAAACATGGAAATATCTACAACGCTATATTTAAAAATATGGAAATATATCCACCGCTATCTGTATAAACATGGATATATCTACACTGCCATCTGTATAAGCATGTAAATATCTACACCGCCATCTGTATAAACATGGAAATATCTACAACGCTATCTCTATAAACATGGAAATATCTACACCGCCATCTCTATAAACGTGAAAATATCTACACGGCCATCTCCATAAACATGAAACTATCTACACCGCCATCTGTATAAACATGGAAATAACTTCTACGCTATCTGAATAAACATGGAAATATCTACACCACTATCTCTATAAACATGGAAATACCTACACCACTGTCATTATAAACATGGAAATACCTACACCGCTATCTCTATAAACATAGAAATATCTACACCGCCATCTCTGTAAACATGGAAATATTTACACCGCCTTCTGAATGAACATGGAAATATCTACACTGCTGTCTGTATAAACATGGAAATTTCTACACTTCCATCTGTATAAACATAGAAATATCTAAACTGCCATCTGAGGAAAATGGAAATATCTACACAACGATCTGTATAAAAATGGATATATGTACACTGCTACCTGTATAAACATGGAAATATCTACACGGCTCTCTTTATAAACATAGAAATATCTACACCACGATTTGTATAAACAAGGAAATTTCTCAACCTTTATCTGTATAAACATGGAAATATCTAATCCGCCGTCTGTATATACATGGAAATATCTACACAGTCATCTGTATAAACATGGAAATATCTACACCAGCATCTCTATAAACATGAAAATATTTACACCGCTATCTGTATAAGCATGGAAATAACAACACAGATATCTGTATAAATATGGAAATATCTTAATCAATATCTGAATAAACATGGAAATATCTACACCGCCATCTGCATAAACATGGAAATATCTAAACCGCTATCACTATAAAGATGGAAATATCTACACCGCGACCTGTATAAACATGGAAATATCTACAACGCTAGTTGTATACACATGGAAATACCAACACCGCTATCTGTATAAACATGGAAATAGCTACACTGCTATCTGTATAAACATGGAAATATCTACACAACTATATCTATAAACATGGAAATACCAACACCGCCATCTCTATACACATAGAAATATCTACACCGCTATCTCTATAAACATAGAAATATCTACACCGCCATCTCTATAAACATGGAAATATCTACACCGCCATCTGCATGAACATGGAAATATCTACACCACTATCTGTATAAACATGGAAATATCTACACTGTCATCTTTATAAACATGGAAATATCTACACTGTCATCTGTGGAAAGATGGAAATATCTGCACCACGATCTGTATATATATGAAAATATCTACACCGCTATCTGTGTAAAGATAGAAATATCTACACCGCAATCTGTGCAAAGATGGAAATATCTACACCTCTATCTCTATAAACATGGAAATATCTACACCACTATCTGTATAAACATGGAAATATCTACATAGCTATCTGTATAAACATGGATATATCTACACCGTTATCTGTATAAACATGGAAATAACTACACCGCTATCTGAATAAATATGGAAATATCTTCACCGCCATTTGTGTAAACATACAAATATCTACACAGCCATCTGTATAGACATGGAAATACCTACACAGCCATATGTATAAACATGGATGTATCTACACAGCTATCGCTATAAACAAGGAAATACCAACACCGCTATCTCTATAAACATGGAGATATCTACACCGCAATCTCTACAAACATGGAAATATCTACACTGCCATGTATACAAACATGAAAATATCTACACCGCCATCTCCATAAACATGGAATTATCTACACCGCCATCTTTATAAACATGGAAAAATCTACACCACCATCTGTATAAACATGGAAATATCTACACCGCTATCTTTATAAACATGGAAATATCTTCACCGCCATCTGTATAAACATGGAAATACCTACACAGTCATCTGTATGAACATGGAAATATCTACACCGCCATCTCTATAAACATGAAAACATCTACAACGCCATCTCCAGAAACATGGATGTATCTACACCGCCATCTGTAAAAACATGGAAATATCTACACCACTATCTGTATAAACATGGAAATATCTTCACTGCTATCTGTATAAAGATGGAAATATCTACACCGCCATCTGTATAAAGATGGAAATATCTAAACCGCAATCTGTATAAATATGGAAATACCTACACCACTATCTCTATAGACATGGCAATATCTAAACCGCTATCTGTATAAACATGGAAATATCTACACTGCCATCTGTATAAAGATGGAAATATCCACACCGCGAGCTGTATAAACATGGAAATATCTACACTGCTATCTGTATAAACATGGAAATACCAACACCGCTATCTGTATCAACATGGAAATATCTACACCGCTATCTCTATAAACATGAAAATACTTACACCGCGATCTCTATAAACATGGAAATATTTACACCGCAATCTCTATAAACATAGAAATACCTACACCGCCATCTCTATAAACATGGAAATATCTACACCATCTGCATAAACTTATAAATATCAACACAGACATCTGTATGAACATGGATATATCTACACCGCCATCTCTAAGAGCATGAAAATATCTACACCGCCATCTTCTGAAACATGGATGTATCTACACCGCCATCTGTATAAACATGGAAATATGTACACCTCTATCTGTATAAACATGGGAATATCTTCACTGCCATCTGTATAAACATGGAAATGTGTACACCGCCATCTGTATAAAGATGGAAATATCTACATCGCAATCTGTATAAATATGGAAATATCTACACCGCTATCTCTATAGACATGGAAATATCTACACCGCTATCTGTATAAACATGGAAATATCTAAACAGCCATCTGTATAAAGATGGAAATATCTACACCACGAGCTGTATAATCATGGAAATATCTACAACGCTATCTGTATAAACATGGAAATATCTACACCACGATCTGTATAAACATGGATATATCTACACCGCAATCTGTGTAAACATGGAAATATCTCCTCCGTTATCTGTATAAATATGGAAATATCTACACTGCTATCTCTATAAACATGGAAATGTCTACACCGCTCTCTGTATAAACATGGAAATATCTACACCGCCATCTGAATAAACTTACAGATATCTACACCGCTATCTCTATAAATATGGAAGTATCTACACCGCTATCTCTGTAAACATGGAAATATCTACACCGCTACCTGTATAAACATGGAAATATCTACACCACTATCTCTATAAACATGGAAATAACTACACCGCTATCAGTATAAACATGGAAATATCTCCACTGCTCTCTGTATAAACATGGAAATATCTCCACCGCTATCAGTATAAACATGGAAATATCTACACCGCAATCTCTATAAACATGGATATACCTACGACACTATCTGTGTAAACAAGGAAATATCTACACAGCTGTCTGTGTAAACATGGAAATATGTACACCGCAATCTGTGTGAGGATGGAAATATCTACACCGCAATCTGTGCAAATATGGAAATATCTACACCTCTATCTCTGTAAACATGGAAATACCTACACCACAATCTGTATAAACAAGGAAATATCTACACCACTATCTGTGTAAACGTGAAAATATCTACTCCGCTATCTGTATAAATATGGAAATATATACACCGCTATCTCTATAAACATGGAAATGTCTACACCGCCTTCTGTATAAACATGAAAATATCTACACTGCCATCTGTATAAACACGGAAATAACTACACCGCTATCTCTATAAACATGGGAGTATCTACACTGCAATCTGTATATACATGGAAATAGATACACAGTCATCTGTATAAACATGGAAACATCTACACCACTATCTGTATAAACGTGGAAATATCCACAATGCCATCAGTATAAACATGGAAATATCTACACAGCCATCTCTATAAACATGGAAATATCTACAACGCTACCTCTATAAACTTGGAAATAGTCACACCGTTATCTGCATAAACATGGAAATATCTACACTGCCATCTGTAAACACATGGAAATATCTACACAGTCATCTGTATAAAGACGGAAATATCTACACCGTTATCTGTATTAACATGGAAATATCTACTCCGCTATCTGTATAAACATGGAAATATCTACACTGCTGTCTGTATAAACATGGATATATCTACACCGCTATCTGTATAAACACGGAAAAATTAACACCGCTATGTGTATAAACATGGAAATATCTACAACGCTATCTATATAAATATGGAAATATCTACACCGCTATCTCTATAAACTTGAAAATATTTACACCACCATCTCTATAAACATGGAAATATCTACATCGCTATATGAATAAACATGGAAACAGCTAAACCGCTATCTGTATAAACATGGAAATATCTACACGGCCATCTGTAAAAATATGGAAATATCTACACAGTCATCTGTAGAAACATGGAAATATCTACACCACTATCTCTATAAACATGAAAATAGTTACACCACCATCTCTATAAACATGGAAAGATTTACACCGCTATCTCTTTAAACATAGAAATAATTACACCGCCATCTCTATAAACATGGAAATATCTACACCGCCATCTGCAAAAACATGGAAATATCTACACAGACATCTGTATGAACATGGAAATATCTACACTGCCATCTGTATAAACTTGGAAATATCAACTCTGACATCTGTAGAAAGATGGAAATATCTACAAAGCGATCTGTATAAACATTGGAATTTCTACACCGCTACCTGTATAAACATGGAAATACCTACAACGCTATCTGTATCAACATGGAAATAATTACACCGCAATCTGTATAAACATTGAAATATCTACAATGCTATCTCTGTAAACATGGAAATATCTACAGAGCTATCTGTATCAACATGGAAATAACTACACCGCAATCTGTATAAACATGGAAATATCTACAATGCTATCTCTGTAAACATGGAAATATCTACACAGCTATCTGTGTAAACTTGAAAATATCTACACCGCTATCTGTGTAAATTTGGCAATACCTACAGCGCAATCTGTGCAAAGATGGAAATATCTACACCGCTATCTCTGTAAACATGGAAATATCTACACCGCTATCTGTATAAACATGGAAATATCTACAATGCCATCACTATAAACATGGAAATATCTACAGCGCCATCTGTATAAACATGGAAATATCTACACCGCCATCTGTATACACATGGAAATATCTACCGAGCCATCTGTATAAACATGGAAATATCTACACGGCTATCTCTATAAACATGGAAATATCTACACCGCTATCTGTGTAAACTTGGAAATATCTACACAGCTATCTGTGTAAAAATGGAAATATCTGCACAGCATTCTGTGCAAAGATGGAAATATCTACACCGCAGTCCCTATAAACATGGAAATATCTACACCGCTATCAGTATAAACATGGAAATATCTACACCGTTATCTGTATAAACATGGAAATTTTTACACCGCTATCTGTATAAACATGGAAATATCTCCACTGCTATATTTATAAAAACGGAAATACCTACACCGGTATCTTTATCAACATGGAAATACCTACAATGCTATCTGTATAAACAGGGAAATATCTACACAGCTATCTGTAAAACGTGGAAATATCTACACCGCTATCTGTATAAACATGGAAATATCTAAACCGCTATCTGTATAAATGTGGAAATACCTACAATGCTATCTGAATAAACGTGGAAATATCTACATCGCTAGCTGTATAAACGTGGAAATAGCTTCACCACTACCTGAATAACCCTGAAAATATCTACACCGCTATCTGTATCAACATGTAAATAACTACACCGCTATCTGTATAAACATGGAAATATCTAAAATGCTATCTCTGTAAACATGGAAATATCGACACAGGTATCTGTGTAAACTTGGAAATATCTACACCTCTATCTGTGTAAAGTTTGCAATGTCTACATCGCAATCTGTGCATAGATGGAAATATTTTTACCGCTATATATGTAAACATGGAAATATCTACACCGCTGTATGTATACACATGGAAATATCTACACCGACATCTGTATAAACATGGAAATATCTACACCGCTATCTCTATAAACTTGGAAATATCTACACCGCTATCTGTGTAAAGTTTTCAATGTCTACATCGCAATCTGTGCAAAGATGGAAATATTTTTACCGCTACATATGTAAACAAGGAAATATGTACACCACTATATGTATACACATGGAAATATCTACACCGACATCTGTGTAAACATGGAAATATCTACACAGCAATCTGTGTAAACTTGGAAATATCTACAAAGCTATCTGTATAAAAATGGAAATATCTATACGGCAATCTGTGCAAAGATGGAAATATCTACACCGCTATCTCTGTAAACATGGAAATATCTACACCGCTATCTGTATAAACAAGGAAATATCTACACCGCCATCTTCAGAAACATGGAAATAGTTACACCGCCATCTGTATAAACATGGAAATATCTACACCGCTACTTGTATAAATTTGGAAATGTCTATACTGCTATCTCTATAAACATGGAATTACCTACACCACTTTCACTATAAACATGGAAATATCTACACAGCTATCTGTGTAAACTTGGAAATATCTACACCGCTATCTGTATAGACAAGGAAATATCTACACTGCTATCTGTATACACATGGAAATATCTACACTGCCATCTGTATAAACATGGAAATAGACACACCGTTATGTTTTATAAACATGCAAATATCTACACCACCATCTGAATAAACATGGAAATATCTACATGGCTATCTGTATAAATATGGAAATATCTACACCACTACCTCTATAAACATGGAAATATCTACACAGCTATCTGTATAAACATGGATATATCTACAGCGCTATCTGTATAAACATGGAAATATCTGCACCGCCATCTGTATAAACATGGAAACATGTACACAGTCATCTGAATAAACATGGAAATAACTACACCGCTGTCCGTATAAACATGGAAATATATACACCGCTATCCGTATAAACATGGAAATATCTACACCGCTACCTGTATAAATATGGAAATATCCACACCGCTATCCCTATAAACATGGATATGTCTACAACGCTATCTGTATAAACATGGAAATATCTACATGGCTATCTCTATAAACATGGAAATATCAACACCGCTATCTGCATAAACACGGAAATATCTCCACCGCTATCTGCATAAACATGGAAATATCTGCACTGCTATCTTTATAAACATGGAAATATATACTCCACTATCTGTATAAACATGGATATAACTACACGGCCATCTGAATACACATGATAATAGCCACATCGCTAACTGTATAAACGTGGAAATATATACACCACCATCTGAATAAACATACAAATATCTACACCGCTATCTTTATAAATATGGAAATATCTTCACCGCTATCTCTGTAAAGATGGAAATATCTACACCGCTACCTCCATAAACTTCGAAATATCTACACAACCATCTCTAGAAACATAGAAATATCTCCACCGCTATCTGTATAAACATGGAAATATCTCCACCACTCTCTGAATAAACATGGAAATATCTACACCGCTCTCAGTATAAACATGGAAATATCTACAGCGCTATCTGTATAAACATGGAAATATCTACACTGCTATCTGTATAAACGTGCAAATATCTACAGCGCTATCTGTATAAACATGGAAATATCTCCACTGCTATCTGTATAAACATGGAAATATCTACACCGCAATCTCTATAAACATGGAAATACCTACAACGCTATCTGTGTAAACATGGAAATATCTACAGAGCTGTCTGTGTAAACATGGAAATATGTACACCGCAATCTGTGTGAGGATGGAAATATCTACAACGCAATCTGTGCATATATGGAAATATCTATACCTCTATCTCTGTAAACATGGAAATATCTACACCAATATCTGTATAAACATGGAAATATCTACAGCGCTATCTGTATAAACATGGAAATATCTCCACTGCTATCTGTATAAACATGGAAATATCTACACCGCAATCTCTATAAACATGGAAATACCTACAACGCTATCTGTTTAAACATGGAAATATCTACACAGCTGTCTGTGTAAACATGGAAATATGTACACCGCAATCTGTGTGAGGATGGAAATACCTACAACGCAATCTGTGCATATATGGAAATATCTACACCTCTATCTCTGTAAACATGGAAATATCTACACCAATATCAGTATAAACATGGAAATATCTACACCGCTATCTGTATAAACATGGAAATATCCACATCAAAATCTGTATAAACATGGAAATATCTACACCACAATCTGAATCAACATGGAAATATCTACTCCGCTATCTGTATAAATATGGAAATACCTGCACCGCTATCTCTATAAACATGGAAATGTCTACACCGCTATCTGTATAAACATGAAAATATCTACACCACCATCTGAATAAACATACAAATATCTAAACCGCTATCTGTATAAATATAGAAATATCTACACCGATATCTCTGTAAACATGGAAATATCGACACCGCTACCTGTATAAACATGGACATATCTAAACCGCTATCTCTATAAACATGGAAATATCTACTCCGCTACCTGCATAAACTTGGAAATATCTACACCACCATCTCTAGAAACATGGAAATATCTCCACCGCTATCTGTATAAACATGGAAATATATCCTCCACTTTCCGTATAAACATGGAAATATCTGTACCGCTATCTGTAGAAACATGGAAATATCTACACCGCTATCTCTATAAACATGAAAATATCTACACCGCTATCTGTATAAACATGGAAATATCTACATCGCTATCTGTATAAACAGGGAAATATCTCCACCGCTCTCTGTATAAATATGGAAAGATCTACACCGCTATCTTTATAAACATGGAAATATCTACACCATTATCTGTATAAACATGGAAATATCTACACCGCTCTCTGAATAGACATGGAAATATCTACAACGCTATCTGTGTAAACATGGAAATATCTACACAGCAATCTGTGTAAACTTGGAAATATCTACTCAGCTATCTGTTTAAAAATGGAGATATCTACACGGCAATCTGTGCAAAGATGGAAATATCTACACCGCCATCTTTAGAAACATGGTAATATTTACACCGCCATCTGCATAAACATGGAAATAGCTACACCGCTACCTGTATAAATATGGAAATGTCTACACCGCTATCTCTATAAACATGGAAATACCAACACCACTTGCACTATAAACATGGAAATATCTACAGAGCTATCTGTGTAAACTTGGAAATATCTACACCGCTATCTGTGTCAGCATGGAAATATCTACAACGCTATCTGTGTAAACATGGTAATATTTACAACGCTATCTGTGTAAACAGGGAAATATCTACACCACTATCTGTATAAACATGGAAATATCTTCACTGCCATCTGTATAAAGATGGAAATATCTGCACTGCGAGCTGTATAAACATGAAAATATCTACACCGCTATATATATAAACATGGAAATACTAAAACCGCTATCTGTGTAAACATGGAATTATCTACACCTCTATCTGAATAAACATGGAAATATCTGCACTGCTATCTCTATAAACATGGAAATACCTACACCACCATCTGTATAAACATGAAAATATCTACACCGCTATCTGTATAAACATGGAAAAACCAACACCGCTATCTGTGTAAACATGGAATTATCTACACCTCTATCTGAATAAACATGGAAATATCTGCACTGCTATCGCTATAAACATGGAAATACCTACACCACCATCCCTATAAACATGGAAATATTTACACCACACTCTGTATAAACATGGAAATATCTACACCGCTGCCTGTATAAACCTGGAAAAATCTACACCGCTATGTGTATATATATGGAAATATCTACACCGCTAACTCTGTAAACATGGAAATGTCTACACCGCTCTCTGTATAAACATGGAAATATCTACATCGCTATCGATATAAACATGAAAATATCTAAACAGACATTTGTATAAACATGGAAATACCTACACTGTCATATGTATAAACATGGAAATATCTACACCACCATCTGTATAAACATGCAAATATCTACACGGAAATCTGTATAAACATGGAAATATCTATAACGCTATCTGTATAAACATGGAAATATCTGCACCGCTATCTTTTTAAACATGGAAATATCTGCAACTCTACCTTTTTAAACATCGAAATATCTTCAAGGATATCTGTGTAAACATGGAAATATCTGCACCGGTATCTGTATAAAGATGGAAATATCTACACCACTATCTGAAAAACTTGGAAATATCTACACCGCTCTCTGTATAAACGTGGAAATATCTACACCGATATGTGTATAAACATGGAAATATGTACACCGCTATCTTTATAAATAAGGAAATATCTTCACAGCCATCTGTATGAACATGGAAATATTTTCACTGCTGTCTCTATAAACATGGAAATATCTATACCGCTGTCTGTGTAAACAAGGAAATACCTACACCGCTATCTGTATAAACATAGAATTATCACCACCGCTATCTGTATAAACATGGAAATATCTCCATCGCTATCTCTATAAACATGGAAATACCTACACCTGTATCTGTATCAACATGGAAATACCTAAACCGCTACCTGTATAAACAATGAAATATCTACAACGCTATCTGTATAAACATGGAAATATCTACACAGCTATCTGTGTAAACTTGGAAATATGTACACCGCTATCTCTGTAAACATGGAAATATCTACAACGCTATCTGTGTAAACATGGAAATATTTACAACGCTATCTGTGTAAACATGGAAATATCTACACTGCTATCTGTGTAAAGATGGAAATATCTACAACGCTCTCTGTGTAAACATGGAAATATCTACACCGCTATCTGTATAAACATGGAAATACCAACACCGTTATCTGTATAAACATTGAAATATCTACACCGCTACCTGTATAAAGATGGAAATATCTACAACGCTATCTGTGTAAACATGGAAATATCTACACAGCGATCTGTGTAAACTTTGAAATATCTACACAGCTATCTGTGCAAGATTGAAATATCTACACCGCTATCTCTGTAAACAGGGAAATATCTACACTGCTATCTGTATAAACATGGAAATACCTACAACGCTAACTGTATAAAGATGGAAATACCAACACCACTATCTATATAAACATGGAAATATCTACACCGCTATCTGTATAAATACGGAAATATCTTCACCACTATCTCTATAAACATGGAAATACCTACACCGCCATCTTTATACACATGGAAATATCTACACCGCTATCTCTATAAACACAGAAATATCTACACGGCCATCTCTATAAACATGGAAATATCTACACCGCCATCTGCATGAACATGGAAATATCTACACCGCTATCTGTATAAACATGGAAATATCTACATTGATATCGGTATAAACGTGGAAATATCTCCACCGCTATCTGTATAAACATGGACATATCTACACAGCTATCTGTATGAAGTTGGAAATATCTACAACACTATCTATATAAACTTGGAAATATCTACACTGTTATCACTTTAAAAATGGAAATAACTACACCAACATCTGTATAAACATGAAAACATCTACACAGTCATCTGTATAAACATGGAAATATCTACACCACAATATCTATAAACATGGAAATATCTAAATTGCCATCTGTATACACATGGAAATATCTACAAAGCAATCTGTAGAAACGTGGAAGTATCTATACCGCTATCTCTATAAACATGGAAATACCTACACCGCCATCCCTATAAACATGGAAATATCTACAACACAATCTCTATAAACATGGAAACATCTACACCGCTATCTGTATAAACATGGAAATACCTACAAATCTATCTGTGAAAACATGGAAATATCTACACAGCTATCTGTGTAAACTTGGAAATATCTACATAGCTATCTGTGTAAAGATGGAAACATCTACACCACAATCTGCGGAAAGATGCAAATATCTACACCGCTATCTCTGTAAACATGGAAATATCTGCACCACTATCTGCATAAACATGGAAATGTCTACACTGCCATCTGTATAAAGATGGAAATATCTACACCGCGAGCTGTGTAAACTTGGAAATATCTACACCGCTCTCTGTAAAAACATGGAAATACCAACACCGCTATCTGTATAAACATGGAAATACCTACAATGCTATCTGTTTAATCATGGAAATACCTACACAGCTATCTGTGTAAACTTGGAAATTTCTACACAGCTATCTGTGTAAAGATGGAAATATCCACACCGCAATCTGTGCAAAGATGGAAATATCTACACTGCTATCTCTATAAACATGTAAATATCTACACCGCTATCTGTGAAACGTGGAAATATCTACACCACTATCTGTATAAACATGGAAATATCAACACTGCCATCTGTATAAACATGGAAATATCTCCACAGCTGTCTCCTTAAACATGGAAATATCTGCACTGCTATCTGTATAAACATGGAAATATCTGCACTTCCATCTGTATAAACATGGAAATATCTACACTGCCATCTGTATACACATGGAAATATCTACACCTCTGTCTTTATAAACATGGAAATATCTACACTGCTATCTGTATAAACATGGACATATCTACAAAAATATCTGTGTAAACATGGAAATATCTACACAGCTGTCTGTGTAGACATGGAAATATGTACAACGCTATCTGTGTAAAGATGAAAATATGTTCACCCCAATCTGTGCAAATATCAAAATATCTACACCGCTATCTCTGTAAACATGGAAATATCTGCAACACTATCTGCATAAAGATGGAAATATCTACACCGCAATCTGTATAAAAATGGAAATACCTACACCACGAGCTGTATAAACTTGGAAATATCTACACCGGTCTCTGTAAAAACATGGAAATACCAACACCGCTATCTGTATAAATATGGAAATATCTACAATGCTATCTGTGTAAACATGGAAATACCTACACAGCTATCTGTGTAAACTTGGAAATACCTACACAGCTATCTGTGTAATGATGGAAATATCCACACCGCAATCTTTGCAAAGATGGAAATATCTACACCGCTATCTCTGTAACCATGGAAATATCTGCACCGCTATCTGCATAAACATGTAAATATCTACACCGCTATCTGTAAAACGTGGAAATATCTACACCGCTATCTGTATAAACGTGGAAATATCTACAACAATATCTGTGTAAACATGGAAATATCTACACAGCTATTTGTGTAGACATGGAAATATGTACAACGCTATCTGTGTAAAGATGAAAATATGTACACCCCAATCTGTGCAAATATCAAAATATCTACACCGCTATCTCTGTAAACATGGAAATATCTACCCCGTTATCTGTATAAACATGGAAATATCTACACCGCTATCTGTACAAACATGGAAATATGTACACCACGATCTGTATAAACATGGAATTGTCTACACCGCTATCTGTATAAACATGGAAATATCTACACCACTATCTGCATAAACATGGAAATATCTACACCGCTATCTCTATAAATATTGAAATACCTACAACGCTATCTGTATAAACATGGAAATATCTACAACAATATCTGTGTAAACATGGAAATGTCTACATCGCAATCTGTATAAACATGGAAATATCTACACCGCTTTCTTTATAAACATGGAAATATCTACACCGCTATCTGTAAAAACATGGGAATATCTACAACAATATCTGTGTAAACATGGAAATATCTACACAGCTATCTGTGTAAACATGGAAATATGGACACCACTATCTGTGTAAAGATGAAAATATGTACACCGCAATCTGTGCAAATATCAAAATATATACTACGCTATCTCTGTAAACATGGAAATATCTACCCCGTTATCTGTATAAACTTGGAAATATCTACACCGCTATCTGTATAAACATAGAAATATCTACAACACTATCTGTAAACCTGGAAATATCTACGTCACTATCTGTATAAACATGGAAATATCTCCAGCGCTATCTCTATAAACATGGAAATATCTACACCGTTATCTTTGTAAACATGGAAATATCTACACCGCTACCTGTATAAACATGGAAATATCTACAACACTATCTGTGTAAACATGGGAATACCTTCACAGCTATCTGTGTAAACATGGAAATATGTACACCGCTATCTGTGTAAAGATGGAAATATCTACCCCGCTGTAAGCGCAATTATGGAAATATCTACACAGCTATCTCTGTAAACATGCAAATATCTACACCGCTATCTGTATAAACACGGAAATATCTGCACTGCTATTTGCATAAACCTGGAAATATCTACATGGCTATCTACATAAACATGGAAATATCTACACTACCATCTGTATGAACATGGAAACACCTACACAGTCATCTTTATAAACATGGAAAATTCTACACCACTATCAGTATAAACCTATAAATATCTACACTGCCATCTGTATAAACATGGACATATCTACACAGCCATCTGTATAAACATGGAAATATCTACAAAGCCATCTCTACAAACATGGAAATATTTACATTGCTATCTGTATAAACATGGAAATAGCCACACCGCTATCCGCATAAACATGGAAATATATACACCACCATCTGTAAAAACATGGAAATATCTACACAGTCATCTGTATAAACATGGAAATATCTACACCTCCATGTGTATAAACATGGAAATATCTACACTGCCATCTGTATACACCTGGAAATATCTACAGAGCCATCTGTATAAACACGGAAATATCTACACCGCTATCTCCATAAACATGGAAATAACTACACCGCAATCTGTATAAACATGGAAATATCTACACCACTATCTGTATAAACATGGAAGTATCTACACCACTATCGGTAAAAATATGGAAATATCTACACCGCTATCTCCATAAACATGGAAATATCTACACCGCTAGCTGTATAAACGTGGAAATATCTACTTGGATATCTCTAGAAACATGGAAACATCTACACCGCCATTTGTACAAACATGGAAATACCTACACAGTCGATTGCATAAACATGGAAATATCTACACCAATATCCGTATAAACATGGAAATATCTACACCGCTATCTGTATAAACTTGGAAATATCTACACCGCTATCTGTGTAAACATGGAAATACCTACACCGCTATCTGTATAAACACGGAAATATCTTCACCGCTATCTCTATAAACATGGAAATATCTACACTGCCATCTCTATAAGCATAGAAACATCTACAGTGCCATCTGTAGAAAGACGGAAATATCTACACCGAGATCGGCATATACATGGAAATATATACACCTCTACCTGTATAAACATGGAAATACCTACACAGCTATCAGTATAAATATGGAAATACTTACACTGCTATCTCTATGAACATGGAAATGTCTACACCGCTATCTATATAAACATGGAAACATCTACATGCGTATCTCTATAAACATGGAAATGTCTACACCGCTATCTGTATAAAAATGGAAATACATACTTGGATATCTCTACAAACATGGAAATATCTACACCGCCACCTTTATGAACATGGGAATACTTACACAGTCATCTATATAAACATGGAAATATCAACACCGCTATCTGAATAAACATGGAAATATCTACACCGCTATCTGTATAAACATGGAAATATATACAATGCTATCTGTGTAAACATGGAAATATCTACACAGCTATCTGTGTAAACTTGGAAATATCTACACACCTATCTGTGTAAAAATGGAAATATCTACACAGCAATTTGTGCAAAGATGGAAATATCTACACCGCTATCTCTATAAACATGGAAATATCTACACCGCTATCTGTATAAACATGGAACTGTCTATACCGCAGTCTCTATAAATATGGAAATATCTCCACCGCTATCTGTATAAACATGAAAATATCTACACCGCTATCTGTATAATCATGGACATATCTACACCGCAATCTGTATAAACATGGAAATATCTAAGACGCTATGTGTGTAAACATGGAAATATCTACACAGCTATCTGTGTAAACTTGGAAATATCTACACAGATATCTGCGTAAACATGGAAATACCTTCACTGCAATCTGTGCAAAGATGGAAATATTTACACCGCTATCTCTGTAAACATGGAAATATCTACAGCGCTACCTGTATAAACATGGAAATAACTACACCACTGTCTGTATAAACAAGGAAATTTCTACACCGCCATCTGTAGAAACATGGAAATATCTACACCGCAATCTGTATAAACATGGAAATACCTACACCGCCATCTGTATAAATATGGAAATACCTACACTGCTATCTCTATAAACATGATAATACCAACAATGCTTTCTCTATAAACATGAAAATATCTACACTGCTATCTCTATATACATGGAAATATCTACACCTCCATCTGTATAAACATGAAAATATCTACACCGCCATCTTCAGAAACATGGATGTATCTAAACCGCTATCAGTATAAACATGGAAATATCTACACCACTATCTGTATAAACATGGAAATACCTTCACTGCCATCTGTATAAACATGGAAATATCTACACCGCCATCTGTATAAAGATGGAAATATCTACACCGCAATCTGTATAAATATGGAAATAACTACCCCGCTATCTCTATAGACAAGGAAATATCTACACCGCTATCTGTATAAACATGAAAATATCTACACTGCCATCTGTATAAAGATGGAAATATCTACGCCGCGAGCTGTATAAACATAGAAATATCTACACCGCTATCTGTATAAACATGGAAATACCGAAACCGCTATCTGTATAAATATGGAAATATCTACACCGCTATCTCTATAAACATGAAAATACACCACCATCTCTATAAACATGGAAATATTTACACCGCTATCTCTATAAACTTAGAAATAACTAGACCGCCATCTCTATAAACATGGAAATATCTTCACCGCTATCTGCATAAACATGGAATTACCTACACAGACATCTGTAGAAACATGGAAATATCTACACCGCCATCTCTATAAACATGAAAATATCTACACCGTCATCTTCAGAAACATGGATGTATCTACACCGCCATATGTATAAACATGGAAATATCTACACGACTATCTGTATAAACATGGAAATATCTTCACTGCCATCTGTATAAACATGGAAATATCTACACCGCCATCTGTATAAAGATGGAAATATCTACACCGCAATCTGTATAAATATGGAAATACCTACTCCGCTATCTCTATAGACATGGAAATATCTACACCGCTATCTGTATAAACATGGAAATATCTACACTGCCATCTGTATAAAGATGGAAATACCTACACCGTGAGCTGTGTAAACATGGAAATATCTACACCGCTATCTGTATAAACATGGAAATACCAACACCGTTATCTGTATAAACATGGAAATATCTACAGCGCTATCTCTATAAACATGAAAATAATTACACCACCATCTCTATAAACATGGAGATATTTACACCGCTATCTCTATAAACATAGAAATAACTACACCGCCATCTCTGTAAACATGGAAATATCTACACCGCCATCTGCATGAACATGGAAATATCTACACAGACATCTGTATAAACAAGGAAATATCTACACTGCCATCTGTATAAATTTGGAAATATCTACACTGACATCTGTAGAAAGATGGATATGTCTACAATGCGATCTGTATAAACATGGGAATTTCTACACCGCTACTTGTATAAACATGGAAATATCTACACCGCTATCTGTATCAACATGAAAATAACTACACCGCAATCTGTATAAACATGGAAATACCTACAGCGCTATCTGTATAAATATGGAAATATCTACACCGCTATCTCTATAAACATGGAAATAACTACACCGCTTTCTCTATAAACATGAAAATACCTACACAGCTATCTCTATATACATGGAAATATCTACACCTCAATCTCTATAAACATGAAAATATCTACACCGCCATCTTCAGAAACATGGATGTATCTACACCGCTATCTATATAAACATGGAAATATCTACACCACGATCTGTATAAACATGGAAATATCTTCACTGCCATCTGTATAAACATGGAAATATATACACCGCCATCTGTATAAAGATGGAAATATCTACACCACAATCTGTATAAATATGGAAATAACTACACCGCTATCTCTATAGACATGGAAATATCTACACCGCTATCTGTATAAACATGGAAATATCTACACTGCCATGTGTATAAAGATGGAAATATCTACACCGCGAGCTGTATAAACATGGAAATATCTACACCGCTATCTGTATAAACATGGAAATACCAACAGCGCTATCTGTATAAACATGTAAATATCTACACCGCTATCTCTATAAACATGAAAATACTTACACCAGCATCTCTATAAACATAGAAATATTTACACCGCTATCTCAATAAACTTAAAAATTACTAGACCGCCATCTCTATAAACATGGAAATAACTACACCGCTATCTGCATAAACCTGGAAATATCGACACAGACGTCTGTATAAACATGGAAATATATAAACCGCCATCTCTATAAACATGAAAATACCTACACCGCCATCTTCAGAAACATGGATGTATCTACACCGCCATCTGTATAAACATGGAAATATATACACCACTATCTGTATAAACATGGAAATATCTTACCTGCCATCTGTATAAACATGGAAATATCTACACCGCCATCTGTATAAAGATGGAAATATCTACACCGCAATCTGTATAAATATGGAAATACCTACACCACTATCTCGATAGACATGGAAATATCTACACCGCTATCAGTATAAACATGGAAATATCTACCCTGCCATCTGTATAAAGATGGAAATATCTACACCGCGAGCTGTATAAACATGGAAATAACTACACCGCTATCTGTATAAACATGGAAATACCAACACCGTTATCTGTATAAACATGGAAATATCTAAAACGCTATCTCTATAAACATGAAAATACTTACAACACCATCTCTATAAACATGAAGATATTTACACCGCTATCGCTATAAACATAGAAATAACTACACAGCCATCTCTATAAACATGGAAATATCTACACCGCCATCTGAATCAGCATGGAAATATCTACACAGATATCTGTATAAACATGGAAATATCTACACGGCCATCTGTATAAACTTGGAAATATCTACACTGACATCTGTAGAATGATGGAAATGTCTACAAAGCGATCTGTATAAACATGGGAATTTCTACACCACTACCTGTATAAACATGGAAATATCTACAGTGCTATCTGTATCAACATGGAAATAACTACACCGCAATCTGTATAAACATGGAAGTATCTACAATGCTATCTCTGTAAACATGGAAATATCTACTCACATGTCTGTGTAAACTTGGAAATATCTACACCGCTATCTGTGTAAATTTGGCAATACCTACACTGCAATCTGTGCAACGATGGAAATACCTACACGGCTATCTCTGTAAACATGGAAATATCTGCACCGATATCTGTATAAACATGGAAATATCTACACTGCCATCTGTATAAACATGGAAATACCTACACCGCTTTCTGTATAAACATGAAAATAGCTACACTGCTATCTCTATATACATGGAAATATCTACACAGACATCTGTATAAACATGGAAATATCTACACCGCCATCTCTATAAACATGAAAATACCTACAACGCCATCTTCAGCAACATGGATGTATCTACACCGCCATCTGTATAAACATGGAAATATCTACACCACTATCTGTATAAACATGGAAATATCTTCACTGCCATCTGTATAAACAGGGAAATATATACACCGCAATCTGTATAAAGATGGAAATATCTACACCACAATCTGTATGAATAAGGAAACAATGCTATCTGTATAAACATGTAAATATATACAATGCTATCTGTGTAAACATGGAAATATCTACACAGCTATCTGCGTAAACTTGAAAATATCTACCCAGCTATCTGTGTAAAAATGGAAATATCTACACAGCAATCTGTGCAAAGATGGAAATATCTACACCGCTATCTCTATAAACATGGAAATATCTACACCGCTATCTGTATAAATATGGAAATGTCTATACCGCAGTCTCTATAAACATGGAAATATCTCCACCGCTATCTGTATAAACATGAAAAAATCTACACCGCTATCTGTATAAACATTTAAATATCTACCACGCTATGTGTGTAAACATGGAAATATCTACACAGCTATCTGTGTAAACTTGGAAATATCTACACAGCTATCTGCGTAAACATGGAAATACCTACACTGCAATCTGTGCAATGATGGAAATATTTACACCGCTATCTCTGTAAACATGGAAATATCTACACCGGTACCTGTATAAACATGGAAATATCTACACCACTGTCTGTGTAAACAAGGAAATATCTACACTGCCATCTGTATAAACATGGAAATACCTACACGGCTATCTGTATAAATATGGAAATATCTTCACCGCTATCTCTATAAACATGTTAATACCTACTACGCTTTCTCTATAAACATGAAAATAACTACATTGCTATCTCTATATACATGGAAATATCTACACCTCCATCTCTATAAACATGAAAATATCTACACCGCCATCTTCAGAAACATGGATGTATCTACACCGCCATCTGTATAAAGATGGAAATATCTACATAGCGAGCTGTATAAACTTTGAAATATCTACACCGCTATCTGTATAAACATGGAAATACCAACACCGCTATCTGTATATATATGGAAATATCTACACCGCTATCTCTATAAACATGAAAATACTTACACCACCATCTCTATAAACATGGAAATATTTACACCGCAATCTCTATAAACTTAGAAATAACTAGACCGCCATCTCTATAAACATGGAAATATCTACACCTCTATCTGCATAAACATGGAATTATCTACACAGACATCTGTATAAACATGGAAATATCAACACTGCCATCTCTATAAACATGAAAATATCTACAACGCCGTCTTCAGAAACATGGATGTATCTACACCTCCATCTGTATAAACATGGAAATATCTACACCACTATCTGTATAAACATGGAAATATCTTCACTGCCATCTGTAAAAACATGGAAATATCTACAACGCCATCTGTATAAATATGGAAATATCTACACCGCAATCTGTATAAATATGGAAATACCTACACCGCTATATCTATAGACATGGAAATATCTACACCGCTATCTGTATAAACATTGAAATATCTACACTGCCATCTGTATAAAGATGGAAATATCTACACCGCGAGCTGTATAAACATGGAAATATCTACACCGCTATCTGTATAAACATGGAAATACCAACACCGTTATCTGTATAAACATGAAAATATCTACAGCGCTATCTCTATAAACATGAAAATACTTACACCACCATGTCTATAAACATGGAGATATTTACACCGCTATCTCTATAAACATAGAAATAACTACTCCGCCATCTCTGTAAACATGGAAATATCTACACCGCCATCTGCATAAACATGTAAATATCTACACAGACATCTGTATAAACATGGAAATATCTACAATGCCATCTGTATAAACTTGGAAATATCTACACTGACATCTGTAGAAAGATGGATATGTCTACAAAGCGATCTGTATAAACATGGGAATTTCTACACCGCTACTTGTATAAACATGGAAATATCTACACCGCTATCTGTATCAACATGGAAATAACTACACCGCAATCTGTATAAACATGGAAATATCTACAAGGCTATCTCCGTAAACATGGAAATATCTACACAGCTATCTGTGTAAACTTGGAAATATCTACACCGCTCTCTGTGAAAGTTTGGCAATACCTACACCGCAATCTGTGCAAAGATGGAAATGCCTACACCGCTATCTCTATAAACATGGAAATATCTACACCAATATCTGTATAAACATGGAAATATCTACACTGCCATCTGTATAAACATCGAAATACCTATACCGCATTCTCTATAAACATGAAAATATCTACACTGCTATCTCTATATACATGGAAATATCTACACCTCCATCTCTATAAACATGAAAATATCTACACCGCCATATTCAGAAACATGGATGTATCTACACCGCCATCTGTATAAACATGGAAATAACTACACCACTATCTGTATAAATATGGAAATATCTTCACTGCCATCTGTATAAACATGGAAATATCTACACCGCCATCTGTATAAACATGGAAATATCTACACCGCCATCTGCATAAACGTGGAAATATCTACACAGACATCTGTATAAAGATGGAAATATCTACACTGCCATCTATATAAACTTGGAAATATCTACACTGACATCTGTAGAAAAATGGAAATGTCTACAAAGCGATCTGAATAAACATGGGAATTTGTACACCACTAGCTGTATAAACATGGAAATATCTACACCGCTATCTCTATCAACATGGAAATAACTACACCGCAATCTGTATAAACATGGAAATATCTACAATGGTATCTCTGTAAACATGGAAATATCTACACAGCTATCTGTGTAAACTTGGAAATATCTACACCGCCATCTGTGTAAATTTGGCAATACTTACACCGCAATCTGTGCAAAGATGGAAATATCTACACCGCTATCTCTGTAAACATGGAAATATCTACACCGCTATCTGTATAAACATGGAAATATCTACACTGCCATCTGTATAAACATGGAAATATCTACAGCGCCATCTGTATAAACATGGAAATATCTACACTGCCATCGGTACACACATGGAAATATCTACACAGCCATCTGTATAAACATGGAAATATCTACACCGCTATCTCTATAAACATGGAAATGTCTACATCGCCATCTGTATAAACAGGGAAATATCTCCACCACTATCTGTATAAACATGGAAATATCTACACTGCCGTCTGTATAAAGATGGAAATATCTGCATCCCGAGCTGTATAAACCTGGAAATATCTACAAGTCTCTCTGTATAAACATGGAAATAAATACACCGCTATCTGTATAAACATGGAAATATCTATACCGCCCTCTGAATAAACATGGAAATATCTACACCGCCATCTCTATAAACATGAAAATATCTACACCGCCATCTCCATAAACATGGAACTATCTACACCACTATCTGTATAAACATGGAAATATCTACACTGCCGTCTGTATAAAGATGGAAATATCTGCATCCCGAGCTGTATAAACATGGAAATATCTACAAGTCTCTCTGTATAAACATGGAAATAAATACACCGCTATCTGTATAAACATGGAAATATCTATACCGCCCTCTGAATAAACATGGAAATATCTACACTGCTATCTCTATCAATATGGAAATATATACACAGCTATCTCTATAAACATGGAAATTTCTATGCCGCCATCTGTATAGACATGGAAATATCTACACAGTCATCTGTGTAAACATGGAAATATCTGCACCACCATCTCTATAAACATGGAAATACCTAGACTGCCATCTGTTTAAACATGGAAATATATACAGAGCCATCTGCATAAACAAGGAAATAACTACACCGCTATCTCTATACAGATGGAAATAATTACACAGCTATCTCTATAAACATGGAAATATCAACACCGCCATCTCTATAAACCTGGAAATATCTATACTGACATATTTATAAACATGAAAATATCTACACCGCCATCTCCATAAACATGGAACTATCTACACCACCATCTGTGCAAAAATGGAAATATATAAACCGCTATCTGTATAAACATGGACATATCTACACTGCCATCTGTATAAAGATGGAAATATCTACACTGCGAGCAGTATAAACATGGAAATATCTACACCGCTATCTGTATAAACATGGAAATGCCAACACTGCTATCTGTATCAACATGGAAATATCTAAACCACTATCTGTATAAACATGGAAATATCTACACCACTATCTCTATAAACATGGAAATATCTGCACTGCCATCTCTATAAACATGGAATTATCTACACCATTATCTCTATAAACATAGAAATACCTACGCCGCCATCTGTATAAACATGGAAATATGTACACCACTATCTCTATAAACATATAAATACCTACACCGCCATCTCTATAAACATGGAAATATCTAAACCGCCATCTGTATAAACATGGAAATGCCTACACCGCGATCTGTATAAACTTGGAAATATGTACACCGCTACTTGTATAAACATGGAAATATCTACACCGCTATCTATATAAACATGGAAACAACTACACCACGATCTGTATAAAAATGGAAATATCTACATTGCTATCTTTATAAACATGGAAATATCTACACCGCTAACTGTATAAACTTGGAAATAACTACACCGAGATCTGTATAAATATGGAAATGTCTACACCGCTATCTCTATAAACACGGAAATGTCTATACCGGTATCTGTTTAAACATGGAAATATCTACAAGGCTAACTCTATAAATATGGAAATACCTAAACCGCCTTCTGTAAAAACATGGAAAAAACAACACAGTCATCTGTATAAACATGGAAATATCTACAGCGCCATCTGTGAAAACATGGAAATATCTACAACGCCATCTGTAGAAACATGCTAATATCTCCACCGCTATCTGAATAAACATGGAATTATCTCCACTGCTATCTGTATAATCATGGAAAATCTGCACCACGATCTGTATAAACATGGAAATATCTCCACCGCTTTCTGTATAAACATAGAAACATCTACACAGCTATCTTCTTAAACATGGAAATATCTACACCGCTATCTGTATAAACATGCAAATATCTCCAACGCTATCTGTGTAAACATGGAAATATCTACACCGCTATCTGTGTAAACATTGAAATATCTACACTGCTATCTGTGTAAAGATGGAAATATCTACACTGCAATCTGTGCAAAGGTGGAAATACCTACACCGCTATCTTTGTAAAGTAGGAAATATCTACACCGCAATCTCTGCAAAGATGGAAATATCTACACCGCTCTCTGTGTAAACATGGTAATATCTACACCACTCTCTGTATAAACATGGAAATATCTACACTGCTATCTGTATAAACATGGAAATATCTACACCGCCAACTGTAAAAACGTGGAAATATCTACACCACCATCTAAATAAACATGGAAATATCTACACCGCTAACACTATAAACATGGATATATCTACACCGGTATCTCTATAAGCATGGAAATATCTACACCGCTATCTGTATAAACAAGGAAATAACTCCACCGCTATTTGTATAAACATTGAAACATCTACACAGCTATATCTATAAACATGGAATTATTTACACCGCTATCTGTTTAAACATGGAAATGTCTACAACGCTATCTGTGTAAACATGGGAATATCTACACCGTTATCTGTGTAAACATGGAAATATCTGCACCACAATCTGTGCAAAGATGGAAATATATACAACGCTATCTCTAGAAACATGGAAATATCTGCACCGCTATCTGTATAAACATGGAAATATCTACACCACTATCTCTATAATCATGGAAATATCTAAACCGCGATCTGTGGAAACATGGACATATCTGCACAGTCATCTGTATATACATGGAAATATCTACAACACCATCTCTATAGACATGGAAGTATCTACAAAACCATCTCTATAATCATGGAAATATCTACAACACCATCTGTAGAAACATGGAAATAACTACACTGCCATCTGTATAAAGATGGAAATATCTACACCGCGAGCTGTATAAACTTGGAAATATCTACAAAGCTATGTGTATAAATATGGAAACACCAACACCACTATCTGTATAATCATGGAAATATCTACAGCGCTGACTGTAAACATGGAAATATCTACCCCACTATCTCTATAAACATGGAAATACCTACACCGCCATCTCTATAAACATGGAAATATCTACACCACTATCTCTATAAACACAGAAATATCTACAACGCAATCTCAGTAATCATGGAAATATCTACACCGCCATCTGCATAAGCTTGGAAATATCTACACCGCGATCTGTGTAAAGATGGAAATATCTACACCGCCATCTGTATAAACGTAGAAATATCTACACTGCCATCTGTAGAAAAATGGAAATATCTACACCTTGATGTGTATAAAAATGGAGATATCTACACCTCTTCCTGTATGAACATGGAGTTATCTACACCGCTATGTGAATAAATATGGAAATATCCACACCGCTATCTCTATAAACATGGAAATGTCTACAACGCTATCTGTGTAAACATGGAAATATCTACACAGCTATCTGTGTAAACTTGGAAATATATACATATCTATCTGTGTAAAGATGGAAATATCTATACTACAATCTGTGGAAGGTTGCAAATATCTACACCGCTATCTCTGTAAACATGGAAATATCTGCACCACTATCTGCATAAAGATGGAAATATCTACACCGCAATCTGTATAAAGATGGAAATACCTACACCGCGAGCTGTATAAACTTGGAAATATCTACACCGCTCTCTGTAAAAACATGGAAATACCAACACCGCTATCTGTATCAACATGGAAATATCTACAATGCTATCTGTGTAAACATGGAAATACCTACACAGCTATCTGTGTAAACTTGGAAATATCTACACAGCTATCTGTGTAAAGATGGAAATATCCACACCGCAATCTGTGCAAAGATGGAAATATCTACACCGCTATCTGCATAAACATGTAAATATCTACACCGCTATCTGTAAAACGTGGAAATATCTACACCGCTATCTATTTAAACGTGGAAATATCTACAACAATATCTGTGTAAACATGGAAATATCTACCAAGCTATTTGGGTAGACATGGAAATATATACAACGCTATCTGTGTAAAGATGAAAATATGTACACCCCAATCTGTGCAAATATCAAAATATCTACACCGCTATCTCTGTAAACATGGAAATATCTACCCCGTTATCTGCATAAACATGGAAATATCTACACCGCTATCTCTATAAACATGGAAATATTTATACCACGATCTGTATAAACATGGAATGGTCTACACCGCTTTCTGTATAAACAATGAAATACCTACACCACTATCTGCATAAACATGGAAATATCTACACCGCTATCTCTATAAATATTGAAATACCTACAACGCTATCTGTATAAACATGGAAATATCTACAACAATATCTATGTAAACATGGAAATATCTACACCGCTATCTGTATAAACGTGGAAATATCTACACCGCTTTCTTTATAAACATGGAAATATCTACACCGCTATCTTTAAAAACATGGGAATATCTACAACAATATCTGTGTAAACATGGAAATATCTACACAGCTATCTGTGTAAACATGGAAATATGTACACCACTATCTGTGTAAAGATGAAAATATGTACACCGCAATCTGTGCAAATATCAAAATATATACCACGCTATCTCTCTAAACATGGAAAAATCTACCCCGTTATCTGTATAAACATGGAAATATCTACACCGCTATCTGTATAAACATGGAAATATCTACAACGCTATCTGTATAAACATGGTATTATCTCCACCGCTATCTGTATAAACATGGAAATATCTACACCGCTATCTGTATAAACTTGGAAATATCTACGTCGCTATCAGTATAAACATGGAAATAACTCCAGCGCTATCTCTATAAACATGGAAATATCTACACCGTTATCTTTGTAAACATGGAAATATCTACACCGCTACCTGTATAAACATGGAAATATCTACAACACTATCTGTGTAAACATGGGAATACCTTCACAGCTATCTGTGTAAACATGGAAATATGTACACCGCTATCTGTGTAAAGATGGAAATATCTACCCGGCAATATGCGCAATTATGGAAATATCTACACAGCTATCTCTGTAAACATGCAAATATCTACACCGCTATCTGTGTAAACACGGAAATATCTGCACTGCTATCTGCATAAACATGGAAATATCTACATGGCTATGTCCATAAACATGGAAATATCGACCCCGCCATCTGTATAAACATGGAAATACCTACACAGTCATCTTTATAAACATGGAAATATCTACACCACTATCTGTATAAACCTGGAAATATCTACACTGCCATTTGTATAAACATGGAAATATCTACACAGCCATCTGTATAAGCATGGAAATATCCATACAGCCATCTCTATAAACATGGAAATATTTACATTGCTATCTGTATAAACATGGAAATAGCCACACCGCTATCTGCATAAACATGGAAATATATACACCGCCATCTGTAAAAACATGGAAATATCTACACAGTCATCTGTATAAACATGGAAATATCTACACCTCCATGTGTATAAACATGGAAATATCTACACGGCCATCTGTATACACATGGAAATATCTACACAGCCATCTGTATAAACACGGAAATATCTACAACGCTATCTCCATAAACATGGAAATACCTACACCGCAATCTGTATAAACGTGGAAATATCTACACAACTATCTGTATAAACATGGAAGTATCTACACCGCTATCGGTAAAAATATGGAAATATCTACACCGCTATCTCCAGAAACATGGAAATATCTACACTGCTAGCTGTATAAACGTGGAAATATCTACTTGGCTATCTCTAGAAACATGGAAATATCTACACTGCCATCTGTACAAACATGGAAATAACTACACATTCGATTGCATAAACATGGAAATATCTACACCACTATCCGTATAAACATGGAAATATTTACACCGCTATCTGTATAAACATGGAAATATCTACACCGCTATCTGTATACACATGGAAATACCTACACCGCCTTCTGTATAAACATGGAAATATCTACACTGCTATCACTATAAACATAGAAATATCTAAAACGCCATCTCTATAAACATGGAAATATCTACACCACCATCAGCAAAAACATGGAAATAAATACACCACCGTCACTATAAACATGGAAATATCTACACCGCCATCTCTGTAAACATAGAAACATCTACAGTGCCATCTGTAGAAAGATGGAAATATCTACACCGAGATCTGCATAAACAATGAAATATATACACCTCTACTTGTATAAAAATGGAAATACCTACACAGCTATTGTATAAATATGGAAATATTTACACAGCTATCTCTATAAACATGGAAATGTCTACAGCGCTATCTGTATAAACATGGAAATACATACATGGCTATATCTATAAACATGGAAATATCTACACCGCCACCTTTATGAACATGGGAACACCTACACAGTCATCTGTATAAACATGAAAATATCTACACCGTTATCTGTATAAACATGGAAAAATCAACACCGCTATCTGTATAAACATGGAAATATCTACACCACTATCTGTATAAAAATGGAAATATCTACATCGCTATCTGTAAACATGGAAATATCCCCAGCGCTATCTCTATAAACATGGAAATATCTACATCGTTATCATTGTAAACATGGAAATATCTACACCGCTACCTGTATAAACACGGAAATACGTACAACACTATCTGTGTAAACATGGGAATATCTTCAAAGCTATCTGTGTAACTATGGAAATATTTACACCGCTATGTGTGTAAAGATGGAAATATCTACACTGCAATATGCGCAAATATGGAAATATCTACACCGCTATATCTGTAAACATGGAAAAATCTACACCGCTATCTCTGTAAACATGGAAATATCTACACTGCTATCTGTATAAAAATGGAAATATCTGCACTGCTATCTGTATAAACGTGGAAATATCTGCAAGGCTATCTCTATAAACATGGAAATATCTACACCGCCATCTGTATACACATGGAAATACCTACACAGTCATGTGTATAAACATGGAAAAATCTACACCATTATCTGTATAAACATGGAAATATCTACAATGCCATCTGTATAAACATGGAAATATCTACAGAGCCATCTGTATAAACATGTAAATGTCTAAACAGCCATCTCCATAAACATTTAAATATCTACAGAGCTATCTGTATAAACATGGAAATAGCCACACCGCTATCTGTATAAACATGGAAATATCTACACCGCCGTCTGTAAAAACATGGAAATATCTACACAATCATCTGTAAAAACTTGGAATTATCTACATCTCCATGTGTATAAACATGGAAATATCTACACCGTCATCTGTATACACATGGAAATATCCACAGAGCCATCTGTATAAACATGGAAATATCTACACCGCTATCTCCATAAACATGGAAATACCCACACCACAATCTGTATAAACATGGAAACATCTACACCGCAATCTGTATAAACATGGAAGTATCTACACTGCTATCTTTAAAAATATGGAAATATCTACACTGCTATCTCTATAAACATGGAAATATCTACACCGCTAGCTGTATAAACGTTGAAATAACTACTTGGCTATCTCTAGAAACATGGAAATATCTACACCGCCATCTGTATAAACATGGAAATATCTACACCGTCGATTGCATAAACATGGAAATATCTACACCAGTATCTGTATAAACATGGAAATATCTACACCGCTATCTTTACAAACATGGAAATATCTTCACCGCTATCTGTATAAACATGGGAATGCCTACAACAATATCAGTGTAAACATGGAAATATCTACACAGCTATCTGTGTAAACAAGGAAATATGTACACCACTATCTGTGTAAAGATGAAAATATGTACACCACAATCTGTACAAATATCAAAATATCTACTACGCTATCTCTGTAAACATGGAAGTATCTACCCCGTTATCTGTATAAACATGGAAATATCTACACCGCTATCTGTATAAACATGGAAATATCTACACCGCTATCTCTATAAATATTGCAATATCTACAACGCTATCTCTATAAACATGGAAATGCCTACACAGCTATCTGTATAAACATGGAAATAACTACACAGTCATCTGTATAAACATGGAAACATCTACACCACTATCTGTATAAACATGGAAATATCTACACTGCCATCTGTATAAACATGGAAATATCTCCAACGATATCTGTATAAACACAGAAATATCTCCAACGCTATCTGTATAAACACAGAAATACCTGCACTGCTATCTGTATAAACATGGAAATATCTACATGGCTATCTCCATAAACATGGAAATATCTACACCGCCATCTGTATAAACATGGAAATACCTACACAGTCATCTTTATAAACATGGAAATATCTACACCACTATCTTTATAAACATGGAAATACCAACACTGCCATCTGAATAAACATGGAAATATCTACACTGCCATCTGTATAAACATGGAAATATCTACACTGCCATCTGTATAAACATGGAAATATCTACACAGCCATCTGTACAAACATGGAAATATCTACACATCCATCTCTATAAACATGGAAATATCTACACTGTTATCTGTATAAACACGGTAATAGCCACACCGCTATCTGTATAAACATGAAAATAACTACAACGCCATCTGTAAAAACATGGAAATATCTACACCGTTATCTGTATAAACATGGAAATATCTACACCGCTATCTCTATATAAACTTGGAAATATCTACACCGCTATCTGTATAAACATGGAAATTTCTCCACCACTATCTGTATAAAAATGGAAATATCTCCACCGCTATTTGTATAAACATGGAAATATCTACACTGCTATCTGTATAAACATGGAAATACCTACAAATCGATCTGGATAAACATGGATGTATCTACACCGTTATCTGTATAAACATGAAAATATCTACATCGCTATCTGTATAAACATGGAAATATCTCCACTGCTATCTCTATAAACATGGAAATATCTACAACACTATCTTTATAAACATGGAAATATCTACACAGCTATCTGTATAAACATGGGAATATCTACCACGCTCTCTGTGTAAATATGGAAGTATCTACAAAGCTATCTGTGTAAACATGGAAATATGTAAACCGCTATCTGTGTAAAGATGGGAATATCTTCACCGCAGTCTGTGCAAATATGGAAATACATACACCGCTATCCCTGTAAACATGGAAATATCTACACCGGTATCTGTATAAACATGGAAATATCTACTCCACTATCTGTATAAACATGGAAATATCTACACCACGATCAGTATAAACAAAGAAACATCTACACCGCTAACTGTATAAACATGGAAATACCTACAATGCTATCTGTATAAACATGGAAATATCTCCAACGCTATCTGTATAAACATGGAAATATCTACACCGATATCTGTATAAACATGGAAATATCTACAACGCTATCTGTATAAACATGGAAATACCTACACCGCTATCTGTATAAACATGGAAATATATACATCGCTATCTGTATAAAGATGGAAATATCTCCACCGCTATTTTTATAAACATGGAAATATCTACACCGCTATGTTTATAAGCATGGAAATATCTACACCGCTATCTGTATAAACATGGAAATGTCTACAACACTATCTGTGTAAACATGGAAATAACTACACAGCTATCTGTGTAAACATGGAAATATGTACACCGCAGTCTGTGTGAAGATGGAAATATCTACACGGAAATCTGTGCAAATATGGCAATATCTACCGCGCTATCTCTGTAAACATGGAAATATCTTCACCGCTATCTGTATACACATGGAAATATCTACACAGCTATCGGTATAAACATGGAAATATCTGCACTGTTATCTGTATAAACATGGAGATATGTACACTGCTATTTGTATAAATATAGAAATATCTACACCACTATCTCTAAAAACATCAAAATATCTACACTGCTATCTGTATATACATGGAAATATCCACATGGCTATGTCTATAAACGTGGAAATATCTACACCACTATCTGTTTAAACATGGAAATATCTACAATGCCATCTGTATAAACTTGGAAGTATCTACACAACCATCTGTATAAACATGGAAATATCTTAACAGCAATCTCTATGAACATGGAAATATCTACACAGCCATTTTTATAAACATGGAAATATCTACAAAGCTATCTATATGAACATGGAAATAGTCACACCGCTGTATGTATAAACATGGAAATATCTACACCTCCATGTGTATAAACAAGGAAATATCTACACTGCCATCTGTATACACATGGAAATATCTACACAGCCATCTGTATAAACATGGAAATATCTACACCGCTCTCTCTATAAACATGGAAATGCCTACACCGCAGTCTGCATAAACATGGAAATATCTACACCGCTATCTGTATAAACATGGAAATATCTACACCGCTATCTGTACAAATATGGAAATAACTACACGGCTATTTCTATAAACATGGAAATGTCTCCACCGCTAGCTGTATAAACATTGAAATATCTACATGGCTATCTCTATAAACATGGAAATATCTACACCGGCGTCTGTATCAACATGGAAATACCTACACAGTCATCTGCATAAACATGGATATATCTACACAACTATCTGTATAAACATGGAAATACCTACGCTGCCATCTGTATAAACATGGAAATATCTAAACCGCCATCTGTAAAAACCTGGAAATATCTACACAGTCTTCTGTATATACATGGAAATATCTACACTGCCATCTGTACACACATGGAAATATCTACACGGACATCAGTATAAACATGGAAATATCTACACCGCTATCTCTATAAATATGGAAATTACTACACCGCTATCTGTATAAACATAAAAATATCTACACCGCTATCTGTATTAACATGCAAATATCTACACAGTCATCTGTATAAACATGGAAATATCTTCACCACCGTTTCTATAAACATGGAAATATCTACACTGCCATTTGTATATACATGGAAATATCTACACAGCCATCTCTATAAACATGGAAATATCTACACCGCTATCTCCATAAACATGGAAATATCTACACCGCTATCTGTATAAACATGGAAATATCTACATCGCTATCTGTTTAAACATGAAAATATCTCCACCGCTATCTGTGTAAACATGGAAATAACTAAAATGCTATCTATGGAAAAATGGAAATAACTACACAGCTCTCTGTGTAAACTTGGAAATATCTTCACCGCTATCTGTGTAAAGATGGAAATATCTACACCGCATTCTGGGCAAAGATGGAAATATCAACACCGCTATCTCTGCAAACATCGAAATATCTACACCGTTTTCTGCATAAACATGGAAAGAACTACACCGCAGTCTGTATAAAGATGGAAATCATTACACAGTCATCTGAATAAACATTGAAACATCTACACCACCATCTCTATAAACATAGAAATTTCTATACTGCAATCTGTACACACAAGGAAATATGTACACAGCTATCTGTATAAACATGGAAATATCTACACCGCTACCTGTATAAACATGGAAATATCTACACCGCCATCTGAATAAACACGGAAATACCTACACCGCTATCTCTATAAACATGGAAATATCTACACCGCCATCTCTGTAAACATGAAAATATCTAAACTGTCATTTCCATAAACATGGAACTATCTACATCGCCATCTCTACAAATATGGAAATATCTACACCGCTATCTGAATAAACATGGAAATATCTACAATGGCAACTGTATAAAGATGGAAATTTCTACACCGCGAGCTGTATAAACATGGAAATATCTAGACCGCTATCTGTATAAACATGCACATACCAACACCGCTATCTGTAAACATGGAAATATCTACACCACTATATGTATAAACATGGAAATATCTACACCGCTATCTCTGTAAACATGGAAATACTTACACCGCCAACTGCATAAACATGGAAATATCTACACTGCCATCTGTATAAATATGGACATATCTACACCGCCATCTGTATAAATAGGGAAATATCTACATCGCTATCTTTCTACACATGGAAATATCTACACCGCTATCTGTATAAACATGGAAATATCTACACCACGATCTGTATAAACAAGGAAATATCTCCACCACTGTCTGTATAAACATGGAAATGCGAACACCGTTATCTGTATAAACATGGAATTATCTATACCGCTGTCTGTATAAACATGGAAATAACTACTCCGCTGTCTCTATAAACATGGAAATATCTACAAAACTATTAGTTTAAACATGGAAATATCTACACAGCTATCTGTGTAAACTTGGAAATATCTACACCGATATCTGTGTAAAGATGGAAATATCTACACCGCAATCTGTGCAAAGATGGAAATATCTACACCGCTATCTCTGTAAACATGGAAATATCAACACCGCTATCTCTATAAACATGGAAATGTCTGCACCGCTATCTGTATAAACATGTAAATATCTACACCGGCATCCCTATAAACATGAAAATATCGACACCGACATCTGTATAAAAATGGAAATACCTACACCGTCATCTGTATAAACATGGAAATATCTATATCACCATCTGTATAAACATGGAAATATCTACACTACCATCTGTATAAACATGGAAATCTCTACACAGACATCAGTATAAACATTTAAATATCTCCAACGCTATCTGTATAAACACGGAAATACTTACACCGCTATCTGTATAAACATGGAATTATCTACACTGCTATCCCAATAAACATGGAAATACCAACACCGCTATCCATATAAACATGGAAATATCTACACCGCTATCTGTATAAACCTGGAAATAACTACACTGCTATCACTATAAACATGGAAATACCTACACAGCTATCTCTATAAACATCGAAATATCTACACCGCCATCTCTATAAACTTGGAAATATCTACACCGCCATCTGCATAAACATGGAAATATCTACACCGCCATCTGTATAAACATGGAAATATCTACATGGCTATCTGTATAAACTTGGAAATATCTGCAACACTATCTGTGTAAACGTGGAAATATCGACATCGCTATCTGTGTAAACATGGAAATATCTACTCTGCTATCTGTATAAAGATGGAAATATCTTCACCGCTATCTGTATAAACATCGAAATGTCAACATTGCTATCTGTATAAACATGGAAATATCAACATCGTTATCTGTAAAAACATGGAAATATCTACACCGCCATTTCCATAAATATGGAAATATCTACACCGCTATCTCTATAAACCTGGAAATATCTACACTGCTATGTGTATAAACGTGGAAATATCTACACCGCTAACTCTGTAAACATGGAAATATCTACACTGCTATCTGTATAAACATGGAAATATCTACACCGCTATATGTATAAACATGGATATATCTACGACGCTATCTGTTTAAACATGGAAATATCTACACCGCCATCTATATAAACATGGAAATATCTACACCGAGATCTTTATAAACATGGAAATATCTAAACCGCTATCTGTGTAAATATGGAAATATCTACACCGCTATCTCCATAAACATGGAAATATCTACAATGCTATCTGTATAAACATTGAAATTCTTCACCGTTATCTCTATAAACATGGAAATATCTACTCTGCCATCTGTATAAACATACAAATATCTACAAAGTCAAGTGTATAAATATGGAAATATGTACACCACCATCTCTATAAACATTGAAATATCTACACTGCCATGTGTATACACATGGCAATATCTGCACATCCATCTGTATAAACATGGAAATATCTCCACTGCTATCTCTATAAACATGGAAATATCTACACCTCCATCTGCATAATCATGGGAATATCTACACTGCTTTGTATACACTTGGAAGTATCTACACAGCCATCTGTATAAACATGGAAATATCTACACCGCTACCTCTATAAACATGGAAATACCTACAAAGCAATCTGTATAAACATGGAAATATCTACATTGCTCTCTGTATAAACATGGAAATATCACCACCGCTATCTGTTTATATATGGAAATATCTACACCGCTATCTGTATAAAAATGGAAATATCTACACAGTCAACTGTATATACATGGAAATATCTACACCACCATCTCTATAAACATGGAAATATCTACACTGCCATCAGTAAACATGGAAATATCTACACATTCATCTGTATATACATGGAAATATCTACACCACCATCACTATAAACATGGAATTATCTACACTGCCGTATGTATACACATGGAAATGTCTACAGAGCCATCAGTATAATCATGGAAACATCTGCACCGTTATCTCTATACACATGGAAATACCCACACTGCAATCTCTATAAACATGGAAATATCTACACCACAATCTCTATAAACATGGAAACATCTACACCGCCATCTCTATAAACATGAAAATATCTACACCGCCATCTCCATAAACATGGAACTATCTACACCGCCATCTGTGAAAACATGGAAATATCTACATTGCCGTCTGTATAAAGATGTAAATATCTGCACCCTGAGCTGTATAAACATGGAAATATCTACACTGCTATCTGTATAAACAGGGAAATACCAACACCACTATCTGTATAAACGTGGAAATATCAACACCACGATCTGTATAAACATGGAAATATCTACAAGTCTCTCGGTATAAACATGGAAATAAATACACCACTGTCTGTATAAACAAGGAAATATCTATATCGCACTCTGAATAAACATGGAAATATCTACACTGCTATCTATATAATTATGGAAATATATACACTGCTGTCTCTATAAACATGGATATAGATATACAGATGCTGCCATCTGTATAAACATGGAAATATCTACACAGCCATCTGCATAAACATGGAAATAACTACACCGATATCTCTATACAGATGGAAATAATTACACAGCTATCTCTATAAACATGGAAATATCTACACCGCCATCTCTATAAACCTGGAAATATCTACACTGACATATTTATAAACATGGAAATATCTACACCGACATCTCCATAAACATGGAACTATCTACACCACCATCTGTTTAAAATGGAAATATCTAAACCGCTATCTGTATAAACATGGACATATCTACACTGCTATCTGTATAAAGATGGAAATATCTACACCGCGAGCAGTATAAACATGGAAATATCTACACCGCTATCTGTATAAACATGGAAATACCAATACTGCTATCTGTATCAACATGGAAATATCTATACCGCTATCTGTATAAACATGGAAATATCTACACCACTATCTCTATAATCATGGAAATACCTGCACTGCCTTCTCTATAAACAAGGAATTATCTACACCAATATCTCTATAAACAAAGAAATACCTACACCGCCATCTCTATAAACATGGAAATACCTACACCAGTATCTCTACAAACATATAAATATCTACACCGCCATTTCTATAAACATGGAAATATCTACACCGCCATATGCATAAACATGGAAATATCTACACCGCCATCTGTATAAACATCGAAATAAGTATGCCGCCGTCTGTATAAACATAGAAATATCTACTCTGCCATCTGTGGAAAGATGGAAATGTCTACACCGCGATCTCTATAAACTTGGAAATATCTACACCGCTACTTGTATAAACATGGAAATATCTACACTGCTATCTGTATAATCATGGAAACATCTACACCACGATCTGTATAAAAATGGAAATATCTACACTGCTATCTGTATAAACATGGAAATACCTACACCGCTAACTGTATAAACATGCAAATATCTACACCGAGATATGTATAAATATGGAAATATCTACACCGCTATCTCTATAAACATGGAAATGTCTACACCACTATCTGTATAAACATGGAAATATCTACAAGGCTAACTCTATAAATATGGAAATACCTAAACCGCCTTCTGTATAAACATGGAAATAACAACAGAGTCATCTGTATAAACATGGAAATCTCTACAGCGCCATCTGTGAAAACGTGGAAATAACTACACCGCCATCAGTATAAACATGGTAATATCTCCACAGCTATCTGTATAAACATGGAATTATCTCCACTGGTATCTGTATAAACATGGAAATATCTACACCACGATCTGTATAAACATGGAAATCTCTCCACCGGTTTCTGTATAAACATGGAAACATCTACACCGCTACCTGTATAAACATGGAAATATCTACACCGATATCTGTATAAACATGCAATTATCTACAACGCTATCTGTGTAAACATGGAAATATCTACTCCGGAATCTTTCTAAAGTAGGAAATATCTACACCGCAATCTGTGCAGAGATTTAAATATCTACACCGCTATCTCTGTAAACGTGGTAATATCCACACCACTCTCTGTATAAACATGGAAATACCTACACTGCTATCTGAATAAACATGGAAATATCTACACCGCCATCTGTAAAAACGTGGAAATATCTACACCACCATCTGAATAAACATGGAAATATCTACACCGCTAACACTATAAACATGGAAATATCTACACCTGTATCTCTATAAGCATGGAAATACCTACACCGCTATCTGTATAAACAAGGAAATGACTCCACCGCTATCTGTATAAACATTGAAACATCTACACAGCTATATCTATAAACATGGAATTATCTACACCGCTATCTGTTTAAACATGGAAATGTCTACAACGCTATCTTTGTAAACATGGAAATATCTACACCGCTATCTGTGTAAAGATAGAAATATCTGCTCCACAATCTGTGGAAAGATGGAAATATATACAACGCTATCTCTATAAACATGGAAATCTCTTCACCGCTATCTGTATAAACATGGAAATATCTACACCGCTATCTCTATAATCATGGAAATATCTACACCGCCATCTGTAGAAACATGGAAATATCTACACAGTCATCTGTATATACATGGAAATATGTACAACACCATCTCTACAGACATGGAAATATCTACACGACAATGTGTATACACGTGGAAATAACTACACAGCCATCAGTATAAACTTGAAAACATCTGCACCGCTATCTGTATACACATGGAAATACCTACACCCCTATCTCTATAAACATGGAAATAACTACACCGCTATCTGTATAAAAATGGAAATATCTACACCACTATGTGCATAAAGATGGAAATTACTACACTGCCATCTATATAAAGATGGAAATATCTACACTGCGAGCTGTATAAACATGGAAATATCTACACAGCTATGAGTAAACATGGAAATACCAACACCAATATCTGTATAAACATGGAAATATCTACAGCGCTGACTGTAAACATGGAAATATCTACCACACTATCTCTATAAACATGGAAATACCTACACCGACATCTCTATAAACATGTAATTATCTATACCACTATCTCTATAAACATAGAAATATCTACAATGCAATCTCAGTAAACATGGAAATATCCACACCGCCATCTTCATAAACATGGAAATATCTGCACCGCGATCTGTGTAAAAATGGAAATATCTACACCGTCATCTGTATAAACGTAGAAATATCTACACTGCCATCTGTAGAAAGATGGAAATATCTACACCGTGATCTGTATAAACATGGAGATATCTACACTTCTTCCTGTATAAACATGGAGATATCTACACTGCTATCTGAGTAAATATGGAAATATCCACACCGCTATCTCTATAAACATGGAAATGTCTACACAGCTGTCTGTATAAACATGGAAATATCTACATGGCTATCTGTATGAACTTGGAAATATCTACACTGCCTTCTGTATATACATGGAAATACCTACACAGTCATCTGTATAAACGGGGAAATATCTACACCACTATCTGTATAAGCATGGAAATATCTACACTGCCATCTGTATAAACATGGAAATATCCTCACAGCCATCTCTATAAACATGGAAATATCTACACCGCTATCCCTATAAACATGGAAATATCGACACCGATTTCTGTAAAAACATGGAAATATCTACACCTACATCTGTATAAACATGGAAATATCTACACTGCCATCTGAATACACATGGAAAAGACTACACAGTCATCTGTATAAACATGTTAATATCTACACCGCTATCTCTATAAACATGGAAATCCTATTCCGCTATCTGCATAAACATGGAAATATCTACACCGATAATTGCATAAATATGGAAATACCTACACTGACATCTCTATAAAGATGGGAATACCTACACCGCGAGCTGTATAAACATGGAAATATCTACAAAGCTATCTGTATAAATATGGAAATTTCTATACCGCTATCTCTATAAACATGGAAATACCTACACCGCCATCTTTATGAACATGGAAATATCTACACCGCTATCTCTATAAACATGAAAATGTCTTCACCGCTATCTGTAAAAACATGGAATTATCTACATGGCCATCTCTATAAACATGGAAATATCTACGCCGCCATCTGTATAAACATGGAAATACCTACACAGTCATCTGTATGAACATGGAAATATCTACACCACTATCTGTATAAAGATGGAAATATCTACACTGCCATCTGTATAAACATGGAATTATCTACAAAGACATCTGTATAAACATGGAAATATCTACACCGCTATCTGTATAAACGTAGAAATAACCACACCGCTATCTGTATAAACATGGAAATATCTACACTGCCATCTGAATAAACATGGAAATATTTACACCGCTATCAGTGTAAATATGGAAATATATACACCACTATCTCTGTAAACATGGAAACATCTACACAGTCATCTGTATAAACATGGAAATATCTGCACCAGTATCTTTACAAACCTGGAAATATCTAGACAGCCATCTGTATAAACGTGGAAATATCTAAACATCCATCTGTATAAAGTTGGAAACACCTACACCGCTTTCTCTAAACACATTTAAATAATTACACACCTATCTCTATAAACATCTAAATATCTATACCGCCATCTATATAAGCCTGGAAATATCTGCACCGCCATCTTTATAAACATGGAAATATCTACACTGCTATTTGTGTAAAGATGGAAATATCTGAACCGCAATCTGTGCAAACATGGAAATATTTACACCGCTATCTCTATAAACATGGAAATATCTGCACCGTTATCTGTATAAACATGGAAATATCTACACAGTCATCTGTATATACATGGAAATATCTACACCACCATCTCTATAAACATGGAAATATCTACACTGCCATGTGTATACTCATGGAATTATCTACACAGCCATCAGTATAAACTTGGAGACATCTGCCCGCTATCAGAATACACATGCAAATACCTACACCGCTATCTGTATAAGCATGGAAATATCTACACCGCTATCTGAATAAACATGGAAATAACTACTCCACTATCTTTATAAACATGGAAATACTTACACCACCATCTCTATAAACATGGAATTATCTACATCGCTATCTCTATAAACATAGAAATACCTACACTGCAATCTCTATAAACATGGAAATATCTACACCGCCGTCTGTGTAAACGTGGAAATATCTACACCGCGATCTGTATAAACATGGAAATATCTACACCTCTACCTGTATAAACATGCAAATATCTACACCACTATCTGTACAAACATGGAAATATCTACGCCGCTATCTGTATAAAGTTAGAAATATCTACACCGCCATCTGTATAAACAGGGAAATATCTCCATGGCCATCTGTATAAACATGGAATGATGTCCACCGCTATCTGTATAAACATGGAAATATCTACAACACTATCTGTGTAAACATGGAAATATCTACACAGCTATCTGTGTAAACATGGAAATATGTACACCGCTATCTGTGTAAAGATGGAAATATCTACACCACAATCTGTGCAAATATGGAATTATCTACACCGCCATCTCTGTAAACATGGAGATATCTACAACGCTATCTGTATAAACATGGAAATATCTACACCAATATCTGTATAAACATAGAAATATCTACACCGCGAGCTGAATAAACATGGAAATGTCTACACCGCTATGTGTATAAACATGGAAATATCAACACCGCTATTTGTATAAACATGGAAATATCTACACCGCTGTCTGTATAAACATGGAAATATCTACACCATCTGTATATACATGGAAATATCTACACCGCCATCTGAATAAACATGGAAATAACTACACCGCTAACTGTATAAATATGGAAATATCTACACCGCTATCTCCATAAACATGGAAACATTTACACCACGATCTGTATAAACATGGAAATATCTCCACCGCTATCTGTATAAACATGGAAACATCTACACCGCTATCTGTATAAACATGGAAATATCTACACCGCTGTCTGTATAAACATGGAAATATCTACAACACTATCTGTGTAAACATGGAAATATCTACGCCGCTATCTGTATAAACATGGAAACATATTCACCACGATCTGTATAAAAATGGAAATATCTACACCGCTATCTGTAGAAACATGAAAATATCTGCACAGCCATCTGTGTAAACATAGAAATATCTACACTGTCCTCTGTATAAACATGGAAATGCCTACACAGTTATCTGTATAAACATGGAAATATCCACACCACCATCTGTATAAACATGGAAATATCTACACAGCCATCTGTAAAAACATGGAAATATCTACACCGCAATCTGTATAAACATGGAAATACCTACACAATCATCTGTATAAACATGGTCACATCTACACAGCTATCTGTATAGTCATGGAAATATCTACACTGCTATCAGTATAAACATGGAAATATCAACAACGCTATCTGTGTAAACATGGAAATGTCTACACAGCTATCTGTGTAAACATGGAAATATCTACACCACTATTTTTGTAAAGATTGAAATATCTGCACCGAAATCTGTGCAAACCTGGAAATATTAACACCGCTATCTCTGTAAACATGGAAATATCTGCACCGGTATCTGTATAAACATGGAAATATCTACACCACTATCTCTATAAACATGGATATATCTACACCGCCATCTGTATAAACGTGGAAATATCTACACAGTCATCTGTATATACATGGAAATATCTACACCATCATCTCTATAAACATGGAAATATCTACAATGCCATGTGTATACACATGGAAATATCTACACAGCCATCAGTATAAACTTGGAAACATCTGCACCACTATCTGAATACACATGGAAATACCTACACCGCTATCTGTATAAACATGGAATGATCTAAACTGCTATCTGTATAAACATGGAAATATCTACGCTGCTATCTGCATAAACATGGAAATACCTACACTGCCATCTGTATAAACATGGAAATACCTGCTCCGCGAGCTGAATAAAGATGGAAATGTCTACGCCGCTATGTGTATAAACATGGAAATATCAACACCAATATCTGTATAAGCATGGAAATATGTACACCGCTATCTGAATAAACATGGAAATACCTACACCACCATCTCTATAAACATGGAATTATCTACACCGCTAGCTCTATAAACATAGAAATATCTACACCGCCATCTCTATAAACATGGAAATAACTACACCGCCATCTGCATAAAGATGGAAATACCTACTCCGCGATATGTATAAAGATGGAAAAATCTACACCACTATCTGTATAAACATGGAAATCTCTACACCGCTGTCTGTATAAACATGGAAATATCTACAACACTATTTGTGTAAAAATGGAAATATCTACACAGCTATCTGTGTAAACATAGAAATATCTACACCGCTATCTGTATAAACATGGAAACATATACACCACGATCTGTATAAAATGAAAATATCTAAACCGCTATCTGAATAAACATGGAAATATCTACACCGCTATCTGTATAAACATGCAAATATCCACATCGCGATCTGTATAAATATGGAAATATCTACACCGCTATCTCTATAAACATGGAAATGTCTACACCGCTATGTGTATAAACATGGAAATATCTACACGGCTAAGTCTATAAATATGGAAATATCTAAACCGCTTTCTCTATAAACATGGAAATAACTACACAGTCATCTGTTTAAACATGGGAATATCTACACAGCCATCTGTGAAAACATGGAAATATCTACACCGCCATCTGTATAAACTTGGAAAATTCTACGCCGCCATCTGTATAAACTTGGAAATATCTGCACCGCGATCTCTATAAAAATGGAAATATCTACACCGCTATCTGTATAAACATGAAAATATCTACAACCCTATCAGTGTAAACATGAAAATATCTAGACAGCTATCTGTGTAAACATGGAAATATCTACACCGCTATCTGTGTAAAGATGGAAATACATACACCGCAATCTGTGCAAAAATGGAAATATCTACACCGCTATCTCTATAAAGATGGAAATATCTGCACTGCTATCAGTATAAACATGTGAATATATGCACCGCTATCTCTATAAACATGGAAGTATCTACACCGCTATATCTATAAATATGGAAATAGCCACATTGCTATCTGTATAAACATGGAAATATCTACACCGCCATCTTTGAAATCATGGAAATATCTACAAAGTCATCTTTATACACATGGAAATATCTACACCTCCATCTGTATAAACATGGAAATATCTACACTGCCATCTGTATACACATGGAAATATCTACACAGTCATCTGTATAAACAGGGAAATATCTGCACTGATATCTCTATAAACATGGAAATACCTACACCGCTATCTATATAAACATGGAAATATCTACACCGCGAGCTGCTTAAACATGGAAATATCTAAACAGCTATCCGTATAAACATGGAAATACCAACACCGCTATCAGTATAAACATGGAAATATCTACACCGCTATCTGTATAAATATGGAAATATCTTCACCACTATCCCTATAAACATGGAAATACGTACACCGCCATCTTTATACACATGGAAATATCTACACCGCTATCTCTATAAACATAGAAATATATACACGGCCATCTCTATGAACATGGAAATATCTACACCGCCATCTGCATGAACATGGAAATATCTACACCGCAATCTGTATAAACATGGAAATATATACAACGCTATCTGTATAAACATGGAAATATCTACACAGCTATCTGTATAAACTTGGAAATATCTACATAGCTATCTGTGTAAAGATGGAAATATCTACACCACAATCTGTGGAAAGATGCAAATATCTACACCGCTATCTCTGTGAACATGGAAATATCTGCACCACTATCTGCATAAACATGGAAATATCTACACCGCCATCTGTATAAAGATGGAAATATCTACACCGCAAGATGTATAAACTTGGAAATATCTACACCTCTATCTGTATAAACATGGAAATATCATCACCGCTATCTGTATAAACATGGAAGTATCTACAATGCTATCTGTGTAAACATGGAAATACCTAAACAGCTATCTGTGTAAACTTGGAAATATCTACACAGCTATCTGTGTAAAGATGGAAATATCCACACCGCAATCTTTGCAAAGATGGAAATACCTACAACGCTATCTGTGTAAACATGGAAATATCTACACTGCTATCTGCATAAACATATAAATATCTACACCGCTATCTATATAACCTGCAAATATCTACACCGCAATCTGTATAAACGTGGAAGTATCTACACCGTTCTCTGTATAAAGATGGAAATATCTACACCGCAATCTCTATAAAGATGGAATTAGCTACACCGCAATCTGTATAAACATGGAAATATCTACACCGTTCTCTGAATAAAGCTGGAAATATCTTCACCTTTATCTCTATAAACATGGAAATATCTACACCGCTATCTTTATAAACATGGAAATATCTACATCGCTATCTGTATAAACATGGACATATCTACAACAATATCTGTGTAAACGGAAATATCTACGCAGCTGTCTGTGTAGACATGGAAATATGTACAACGCTGTCTGTGTAAAGATGAAAATATGTACACCCCAATCTGTGCAAATAACAAAACATCTACACCGCTATCTCTATAAACATGGAAATATCTACCCCGTTATCGGTATAAACATGGAAATATCTACACCGCTATCTGTATAAACATGGAAATATCTACACCACCATCTGTATAAACATGGAAATGTCTACACTGCTATCTGTATAAACATGGAAATATCTACACCACTATCTGCATAAACATGGAAATATCTACACCGCTATCTCTATAAATATTGAAATACCTACAACGCTATCTCTATAAACATGGAAATATCTACAACAATATCTGTGTAAACATGGAAATATCTACACCGCTATCTGTATGAACATGGAAATATCTACCCCGCTCTCTTTAGAAACATGGAAATATCTACACCGCTATCTGTATAAACATGGAAATATCTACAACAATATCTATGTAAACATGGAAATATCTACACAGCTCTCTGTGTCAACATGGAAATATGTACACCGCTTTATGTGAAAGATGAAAATATGTACACAACAATCTGTGCAAATATCAAAATATCTACACCGCTATCTCCGTAAACATGGAAATATCTACCCCGTTATGTGAATAAACATGGAAATATCTACACCGCTATCTGTATAAACATGGAAATTTCTACACCACGATCTCTAAAAACATGGAAATGTCTACACCGCTATCTGTATATACATGGAAATATCTACACCTCCACCTGTATAAACATGGAAATATCTAAACTGCCATCAGTATACACATGAAAATATCTACACAGCCAACTGTATAAACATGGAAATATGTACACCGCAATCTGTAAACATGGATATATCTACACCGCTATCCTTATAAACTTGGAAATATCAACACCGCCTTGTGAATAAACATGGAAATATACCCACCGCTATCTGTATAAACATGGAAATATCTCCAACGCTATCTCTATAAACATTGAAATATGTACACCGCTATCTGTATAAACATGGAAATATCTCCAACGCTATCTGTATAAACATGGAAATATCTGCACCGCTATCTGTATAAACATGGGAATATCTCCATCGCTATCTGAATAAACATGGAAATATCCCCAGCGCTATCTCTATAAACATGGAAATATCTACACCACTATCTTTGTAAACATGGAAATATCTACACCGCTATCTGTATAAACATGGAACTATCTACAACACTATCTGTGCAAACATGGGAATATATTCACAGTTATCTGCGTAAACATGGAAATATGTACACCGCTATCTGTGTAAAGATGGAAATATCTTCACCGCAATATGCGCAAATATGGAAATATCTACACCGCTATCTCTGTAAACATGGAAATGTCTACACCACTATCTGTATAAACATGGAAATATCTGCACTGCTATCTGTATAAACATAGAAATATCTACACCGCCATCTGTATAAACATGGAAATACCTACGCAGTCATCTGTATAAACATGGAAAAATCTACACCACTATCTGTATACACATGGAAACACGTACAACGCCATCGGTATAAACATGGAAATATCTACACAGCCATCTGTATAAACATGGAAATATCTATTCAGCCATCTCTGTAAACATGGAAAAATCTACACAGCTATCTGTATAAACATGGAAATAGCCACACCGCTATTTGCATAAACATGGAAATATCTACAGCTCCATCTGGAAAAACGTGGAAATATCTACACAGTCATATGTATAAACATGGAAATATGTATATTTCCATGTGAATAAACATGGAAATATCTACACTGCCATCTGTATACCCATGGAAATATCTACACAACCATCTGTATAAACATGGAAATATCTACACCGCTATCACCATAAACATGGAAATACCTACACCGCAATCTGTATAAATATGGAAATATCTACACCGCTAGGTGTATAAACATGGAAATATCTACATGGATATCTCTAAAAACTTGGAAATATCTACACCGCCATCTGTTTAAACCTGTAAATATCTACACAGTCATCTGTATAAACATGGAAATATCTACACAACCATCTCTATAAAAATGGAAATATCTACACTGCCATCGGTATACAAATGGAAATACCTACACAGCCATCAGTATAAACATGGAAACATCTACACCGCTATCTCTATACAAATGGAGATAACTACACCGCTATCTCTATAAACGTGGAAATATCTGCAGCGCAATCTCAATAAACATGGAAATATCTACACCGCCATCTCTATAAACATGAAAATATTTACACCACCATCTCCATAAAGATGGAAATACCTACACCACCATTTGTGTAAACAAGGAAATAACGATACCGATATCTGTATAAACATGGAAATATCTACACTGCCATCTGTATAACGATGGAAATATCAACAACGTGAGCTGAATAAACATGGAAATATCTACACCGCTATCTGTATAAACATGGAAATACCAACACCGCTATCAGTATAAACATGGAAATACCTACACCACTATCTGTATACACTTGGAAATATCTACACGGCTATCCGTATAAACATGGAAATATCTACACCGCCATCTGTATAAACATGGAAATATCTCCACCACGATCTGTATGAACATGGAAATATCTACACTGCTATCTGTATAAACATGGAAATACCTACACCGTTATCTGTATAAACATGCAAATACCTAAACCGCTATCTGTATAAACATGCAAATATCTACACCGCCATCTGAAAAAACATGGATATACCTACACAGTCATCTGTATAAACATGGAAATATCTACACCGCTATCTGTATAAACCTGGAAATATCTACATGGCCATCTGTATAAACATGGAAATACCTACACCGCAATCTGTATAAACATGGAAATGTCTACATCGCCATCTGTATAAACATTGAAATATCTACACTTCCATCTGTATAAAGATGTAAATATCTACACCACGAACTGTATAAACAAGGAAGTATTTACAGCGCTATCTGTATACACATGGAAATACCAACACTGGTACCTGTATAAACATGGAAATATCTACACTGCTGTCTGTATCAACATGGAAATATCTACACCACTATCTCTATAAACAGGGAATTACCTACACCACTATCTCTATAAACATGGAAATATCAGCACCGCTATCTCTACAAACATGGAAATATATACTCTGCCATCTCCATAAACATGGAAATTCCTACACAGCCATCTACATAAACAAGGATATATCTACACGGCCATCTATATGAACATGGAAATAACTACACCGCTATCTCTATAAACATGGAAATATCTACACCGCCATCTGTATAAACATGGAAATATCTACACCGCCTTTTGTAAAAAGATGGAAACACCTACAAACTCACCTGTATAAACTTGGAAATATCTACACCGCTTTCTGTGTAAATAAGGAAATATCTACACCTCTATCTCTATAAACATGGAAATATCTACACCGCCATCTGCATAAACATCTAAATATCTACATCGCCATCTGTATAAACATGGAAATATCTACACCGACATCTGTATAAACATGTAAATCTCAACTCCGCCATCTGTATAAGCATGGAAATATACACAAGGCCATCTGTATAAACATGGAAATATCTAAACCGCCATCTGTAAAAGCCTGGAAATATCTACACAGTCATCTGTATAAACATGGAAATATCTACACAGCCAACTGTACACACATGGAAATATCTACACGGACATCAGTATAAACAAGGAAATATCTACACCGCTATCTGTAAAAACATGGAAATATCTACACCGCTATCTGTATAAACATGGAAATACCTACACCGCTATCTGTATAAATATGGAAATATCTACACCGCTATCTCTATAAACACGGAAATGCCTACACTGCTATCTGTATAAACATGGGAATATCTACACGGATATCTCTATAAACAAGGAAATATCTAAACAGCCATTTGTATAAAAATGGAAATAACTACACAGTCATCTGCATAATCATGGGAATATCTACACTGTCATCTGTATAAACGTGGAAATATCTACACAGCCATCTCTATAAACATGGAAATATCTACACCACTATCTCTATAAACATGGAAATAGCCACACCGCTATCTGTATGAACATGGAAATATCTACACTGCCATCTGTGAAAACATGGAAATACTTACAGAGTCATCTGTACAAACATGGAAGTATCTACACTGCCATCTCTTTAAACATGGAAATACCTACAGAGCCATCTGTACAAACATGGAAGTATCTACACTGCCATCTCTTTAAACATGGAAATATCTACAGAGCCATCTGTAAAAACATGGAAATATCTACAACGCTAATTGTATAAATATGGAAATATCTACACCGCCATCTCTATAAACATGGAAATAACTACACCACTATCTGTACAAACATGGAAATATCTAGACCGCTATCTGTATAAATATGGAAATATCTACACCGCTATCTCTATAAACATGGAAATGTCAACACCGCTATCCCTATAAACATGGAAATACCTACACCGCTATCTGTATAAACATGGAAATATCTGCACCGCTATCTGTAAAAACATTTAAATATCTACACCACTATCTGTATAAACTTGGAAATATCTACACCGCTATCTGTATAAACATGGAAATATCTACACCGCCATCTGTATAAACATGGAAATATCTACACCGTTATCTGTATAAACATGCAAATATATACAACGCTATCTGTGTAAACATGGAAATATCTACACCGCTGTCTGTGTAAACATAGAAATATCTACACCACTATCTGTGTAAAGATTGAAATATCTACAGCACAATCTGAGCAACGATGGAAATATCTACACCGCTATCTGTTTAAAGATTTAAATATCTACACCACAATCTATGCAAAGATGGAAATATCTACACCGCTATCTGTGTAAACATGCAGATATCTACACCGCTAGCTGTATTAACATGGAAATATCTACACCGCTATCTGTATAAACATGGAAATACCAACACCGCTATCTGTAAACCTGGAAATATCTACACCGATATCTCTATAAACATGGAAATAATTACACTGCCATCTCTATAAAAATGGAAATATCTACACCGCCATCTGCATAAACATGGAAATATCTACACCGCCATCTGTATAAACTTGTAAATATCTTCACCGCCATCTGCATAAATAGGGAAATATCTACAGAGCCATCTGTATAAACATGGAAATATCTCCACCGCTATCTGTATAAAAATGGAAATATCTACACCACCACCAGTATAAACATGGAAATATCTACACCGCTATCGGTATAAACATGGAAATATCTACATCGCTATCTGCATGAACATGGAAATATCTACACCGCAGTCTGTATAAACATGGAAATATCTCCATCGCTGTCTGTATAAACATGGAAATATCTCCATCGCTATCTCTATAAACATGGAAATATGTACACCGCTATCTTTATAAACATGGAAATATTTACACCGCTGTCTGCAGAAGTATGGAAATATCTACAACACTATCTGTGTAAACATGGAAATATCTACACACCTATCTGTGTAAACATGGAAATATTTGCAGCGCTCTCTATGAAAAGATGGAAATATCTACACCACAATCTGTGCAAATATGGAAAAATCTACACCGCTATCTCTGTAAACATAGAAATATCTACACCGCTTTATGTATAAACGTGGAAACATCTACACCGCTATCTGTAGAAACATGGAAATATCTACACCGCTATCTGCATAAACACCTAAATATCTACACCGCTATCTGTATAAACATGGAAATAACTACACCGCTATCTGTATAAACATGGAAATATCTACACCCCTATCTCTATAAACATGGAAATGTTTACACCGCTGTCTGTATAAACATGGCAATATCTACATGGCTATCTCTATAAACATGGAAATATCTGTACCGTCATCTGTATAAAGATGGAAATACCTACACAGTCATCTGTATAAACATGGAAATATCTACACCACTATCTGTATAAACATGGAAATATCTACAATGCATCTGTATAAACCTGCAAATATCTACACTCTCATCTCCATAAACATGGAAATATTTACACCGCTATCTGTATAAACATGCAAATAGCCACACCGCTATGTGTATAAATGTGGAAATATCTACACCGCCATCTGAATAAACATGGAAATACATACAACGCTGTCTTTATAAATATGGAAATACCTACACCGCTATCTCTATAAACATGGAAATATCTACACAGCTATCTGTATAAAAATGGAAATATCTACACCGCTATCTGTATAAACATGGAGGTATCTGCACGGAAATCTGTATAAACATGGAAATATCTACACCGCAACCTGTATAAACATGGAGCTATCTACACGACTATCTGCATAAACATGGAAATATCTACACCGCTATCTGTATAAACATGGAAATATCTCCATCGCTATCTGTATAAACATGGAAATATCTCCACCCCTATCTGTATAAACATGGAAACATCTTCACCGCTATCTGTATAAACATGGAAATGTCTACAACGCTATCTGTATAAACATGCAAGTATATACAATGCTATCTGTGTAAACATGGAAATATCTACACCGCTGTCTGCGTAAACATGGAAATATCTGCACCACTATCTGTGTAAACATGGAAATATCTACAGCACAATCTGTGCAACGATGGAAATATCTACACCGCTATCTGTGTAAAGATGGAAATATCTACACCGAAATCTGCGCAAATTTGGAAATATCTACACCGCTAACTGTGTACACATGAAAATATCTATACCGCAATCTGTATAAACATGGAAATATCTACACCACTATCTGTATAAACATGGAAATATCTACACCGCTATCTGTATAAACATGGAAATACCAACACCGCTATCTGTAAACATAGAAATATCTCCACCGCTATGTGTATAAACATGGAAATATCTACACCACGATCTCTATAAACTTGGAAATACTTACACCGCCATCTCTATAAACATGGAAATATCTACAACGCTATCTCTGTAAACATAGAAATATCTACACCGCCATCTCTATAAACATGGAAATACCTACACCGCCATCTGCATAAACATGCAAATATCTACAGCGCCATCTGTATAACAATGGAAATATCTACACTGCCATCTGTGTAATCATGGAAATATCTACACAGACATCTGTATAAACATGAAAATATCTACAGAGCCATCTGTATAAATATGGAAATATATACACTGCAATCTGAATAAACATGGAATTATCTACACCGCTATCTGTATAAATATGGAAATATCCACGCCACTATCTTTATACACATGGAAATATCTACACCACCATCTGTGAAAACATGGAAATATCTACACAGTCATCTGCATAAACATGGAAATATCTACATTTCCGAGAGTATAAACATGGAAATATCGACACTGCCATCTGTATACACACGGAAATATCTTCACAGCCATCTGTATTAACGTGGAAATATATACACCGCTACTTCTAAAAACACGGAAATTCCTACACCGCTATCTGTATAAAAATGGAAATATCTACATCGCTATCTGCATGAACATGGAAATACCTACCCCACTGTCTTTATAAACGTGGAAAAACCTACACCACTATCTGTATAAACATGGAAATATCTACATCGCCATCTGAATAAGCATGGAAATATCTCCACCGCGATCTGTATAAACATGAAATTACCTACACTGCTATCTGTATAAATATGGAAATATCTAGACCGTTATCTGTATAAACATGCAAATATCTAAACTGCTATGTGTATAAACATGGAAATATCTACACAGCCATCTGTAGAAACATGGAAATATCTACACCGCTATCTCTACAAACACGGAAATACCTACAGCGCTATCTCTATAAACATGGAAATATCTACACCGCTATCTCTATAAACATGGAAATATCTACACCGCCATCTCTATAGACACGAAAATAACTACACTGACATTTCCATAATCATGGAACTTTCTACACCGCCATCTGTATAAAAATGGAAATATCTACACCACCATCTGTGTAAACATGGAAATATCTACACACTCAACTGTATAAACAGTGAAATATCTACACTGCCATCTGTATAATCATGGAAATAACTACACAGCCATCTGTATAAACATGGAAATATCCACACTGACATCTGTATAAACATGGAAATATCTACACCGCCATCTGTAAAATCATGGAAATATCTTCACTGCCATCTGTATACACATGGAAATATCGACACAGCCATGAGTATAAACACGGAAATATCTACACCGCTGTCTCTATAAACATGGAAATTCCTACACTGCTATGTGTATAAACATGGAAATATCTACACCGCTATCTCTATAAACATGGAAATGTCTACACCACTATCCGTATAAACCTGGAAATATCTAAACCGCTATCTCTATAAACGTGGAAATATCTACAATGCTATCTGTGTAAACATGGAAATACATAAACCGCTATCTCTTTATACAAGGAAATATCTACACCGCCATCTGTATAAACATGGAAATATCTACACCGCCATCTGTATAAACATGGAAATAGCTATGCAGCGAGCTGTGGAAACATGGAAATATCTACACCGGTATCTGTATAAACATGGAAACACCAACACTGCTATCTGTATAAAATGGAAATATCTACACCGCTATCTGTATAAACATGGAAATATCTACACCACGATCTGTATAAACATGGAAATATCTAAACCGTGTTCTATAGAAACATGGAAATATCTACACCGCTATATGTATAAACACGGAAATATCTACACCGCGATCTCTATAAACATGGAAATATCTACACCGCCATCTGTATAAACGTGGAAATATCTTCACAGTCATCTGTATAAACATGGAAATATCTACACCGCTTTCTGTATGAATATGGAAATATGTACAACGCTATCTCTATAAACATGTAAATATCTACACCGCCATCTGTATAAAAATGGAAATATCTACACCGCCATCTGTGTAAACATGGAAATATCTACACTGCCATCTGTATACACATGGAAAAATCAACACAGCCATCTATATAACCATTGAAATATCCACACCCCCACCTGTATAAACACGGAAATATCTACACATCCGAGAATATAAACTTGGAAATGTCTACACTGCCATCTGTATACACTTGGAAATGTCTACACAGCCATCAGAATAAACATGGAAATATCCACACCGCTATCTCTAAAAGATGGAAATTCCTGCACCGCTATCTGTATAAAAATGGAATTATCTACACCGCTATCTGTATAAACATGGAAATACCTACACCACTATCTCTATAAACATGGAAATATCTACACCGCCATCTCTATAAACTTGAAAATATCTACACTGCCATCTCTATAATCATGGAACTCTCTACACCGCCATCTGTTTATACATGGAAATATCTACATCACCATCAGTATAAACAAGGAAAAATCTACACCGTGAGCTGTAGAAACATGGAAATATCTACACCGCTCTCTGTATAAACACGGAAATACCAACACCGCTATCTGTGTAAACACGGAAATATCTACACCGCGATCTGTATAATAATGGAAATATCAACACCGCCATCTCTATAATCATGGAAATATCTAAACCGCCATCTGTAAAAATCTGGAAATATCTACACAGTCATCTGTACACACCTGGAAATATCTACACGGACATCAGTATAAACATGGAAATATCTACACCGCTATCTCTATAAACATGTAAATTACTACACCGTTATCTGTATATACATTGAAATGTCTACACCGCTATCTGTATAAACATGGAAATACCTACACGACTATATCTTTAAATATGGAAATATCTACACTGCTATCTCTATAAACATGGAAATGTCTACACCGCTATCTGTATTAACTTGGAAATATCTAAACCGCTATCTCTATAAATTTAGAAATAACTACAACGCTATCTGTGTAAACATGGAAATACATAAACCGCTACCTCTATAAACATGGAAATATCTACAACGCTATCTGTGTAAACATGGAAATATCTACACCGCTATATGTATAAACATGGAAATACCTACTCTGCTATCTGTATAAACATGGAAATAACTACACCGCTAACTCTGTAAACATTGATACATCTACACCGCCATCTGTAAAAACATGGAAATATCTACACTGTCATCTGTATAAACATGGAAATGTGTACACCTCCATGAGTATAAACATGGAAATATCTACACTGCCATCTGTATATACATGGAAATATCTACACAGGCATAAGTATAAACATGGAAAAATCTACACCGCTATCTCTATAAACATGGAAATTCCAACACCGCTATCTGCATAAACATGGAAATATCTACACCACTATCTGTATAAACATGGCAATATATTCCGCACTATCTGTGTAAAGGTTTAAGTAACTACACAGCTATCTGAGTAAACTTGGAAATATCTACACAGCTATCTGTGCAAAGATGGAAATATCTACACCGCTATCTCTGTAAACATGGAAATATCAACATCGCTGTCTCTATAACATGGAAATATCTTCACCGCTCTCTGTAGACACATGGAAATATCTACACCACTAGGTCTATAAACATGGAAATATCTACACCGCCATCGGTATACACATGGAAATATCTACACAGCCATCTGTATAAACATGGAAATATCTACACCACTATCTCTGTAAACATGGAAATATCTCCACCACTATCTGTAGAAACATGGAAATATCTACACCGCCGTCTGTATAAACATGGAAATATCTACACCGCTATCTCTACAAACATGGAAATATCTACACCGCTATCTGTACAAACATTTAAATATCTACACTGCTATCTCTATAAATCTGGAAATAACTGCACTGCCATGTGTATAAACATGCGAATATCCTCACAGCCATCTGTATAAACATAGAAATATCTACACGACCATCTCTATAAACATGGAAATATCTACACCGCTATCTGTAAAAACATGGAAATGTCAAAATCGCAATCTGCATAAAGATGGAAACATCTCCACCGCTATCTCTATAAACATTGAAATATCTACACTGCTATCTGTATAAACATGGAAATATTTACAACGCTATCTCTATAAACATTTAAATAACTAAACTGCCATCTGTATAAACCTGGAAATATCTACAACGGGATCTATATACACATGGAAATAGCTATACCGCTATCTGTATAAACATGGAAATATCTACAACACTATCTCTATAAACATGGAAAATCTACACCACCATCTCTATAAACATGGAAATATCTACACTGCCGTTTGTATATAAATGGAAATATCTACACAGCCATCTGTATAAAAATGGAAATGTCTACACTGCTATCTCTATAAACATGGAAATACCTTCACAGCTATCTCTAGAATTATGGAAATACCTACACTGCAATCTCTATAAACAAGGAAATATCTACACCGCCATCTCTATAAACACGAAAATATCTACACCGCAATCTACATAATCATGGAATTAACTACACCACCATCTATATAAACTTGGAAATATCTACACTGCTTTCTGTATAAACATGGAAACATCTACACTTCCATCTGTATAAAGATGGAAATATCTATACCGCGACCTGTATAAACATGAAAATATATAAACTGCTGTCCGTATAAACATGGAAATACCAACACCGCTATCTGTATAAACGTGGAAATATCTACACCGCTCTCTGTATAAACATGGAAATATCTACACCAATATCACTATAAACATGGAAATACCTACACCGACATCTCTATAAACATGGAAATAGATTAACTGCTATCCGTATAAACATGGAAATACCAACACCGCTATCTGTATAAACGTGTAAATATCTACACCGCTATCTGTATAAACATGGAAATATCTACACCACTATCTCTATAAACATGGAAATACCTTCAAAGCCATCTCTATAAACATGGGAATATCAACACCGATATCTGCATAAGCATGGAAATATCTTCACCGCTATCTGTGTAAACATGGAAATATCTTCATCGCTATCTGTATAAATATGGAAATATCTACACCGCTATCTCTATAAACATGGAAATGTCTACACCGCTATCTGCATAAACATGGAAATATCTACACCGATATCTCTATGAACATGAAAATATCTACACCAACATCTGTATAAACATGGAAATAACTCCACCGCCATCTGTATAAACATGGAAATATCTACACTGCCATCTCTACAAACATGGAAATATCTACACAGCTATCTCTGTGAACATGGAAATATCCACAGCGATAACTGTATAACAATGGAAATACCTACACCGCTATCTGTATAAACATGGAAGCATCTGAAACGCTATCCCTATAAACATGGAAATAACAACACCACTATCCGTATAAACATGGAAATATGTGCACCGCTACCTGTATAAACATAGAAATATCTACACCGTTATCATTATAAACATGGAAATACCAACACCGCTATCTCTATAACATGGAAATATCTACACCGCCGTCTGTATAAACATGGAAATATCTACACGGCTATCTGTATAAACACGGAAATATGTGCAATGCTATCGGTGTAAACATGGAAATATCTACACCGCTATCTGTATAAGCATAGAAATACCTACACCGCTATCTCTATAAATATGGAAATAGCTACAACGCTAATTGTGTAAACATGGAAATATCTACACAGCTATCTGTGTAAACTTGGAAATATCTACAACGCCATCTGTATAAACATGGAAATATCTACACCGCTATCTGTATAAATATGGAAATTTCTACACCGTTCTCTCTAAAAACATGGAAATATCTACACCGTTACCTGTATAAACATGGAAATGTCTACACCGCTATCTCTATAAACATGGAAATATCTGCACTGCCATCTGTATGAACATGCAAATATCCTCACAATAATCTGTATAAACATGGAAATATCTACACCACCATCTCTAAAAACTTGGAAATATCTACACGGTCATCTGTATACACTTGGAAATATCTACACAGCCATTTGTATAAACATGGAAATATCTACACCGCTATCTCTATAAACATGGAAATATCTAAAACGCTATCTGTATAAACATGGAGATGTCTTCATCGCTATCTGCATAAAGATGGAAATATCTCCACCGCTATCTGTATGAACATGGAAATATTTACACTGCTATCTGTATAAACATGGAAATATCTACAATGCTATCTATGTAAACCTGTAAATATCTACACAGCTATGTTTGTAAACTAAGAAATATCTACACCGCTATCTGTGTAAAGCTGGAAATATCTACACAGCAATCTGTGCAAAGATGGAAATATCTTAAACGGTATCTCTGTAAACATGGAAATATCTACACCGCCAACTGTATAAACATGGAAATATCTACAACGGGATACGTATAAACATGGAAATATCTAAACCGCAATGTGAATAAATATGGAAATATCTACACCACTATCTCTATAAACATGGAAATATCTACACCACCATCTCTATAAACATTGAAATATATACACTGCCGTCTGTATACACATGGAAATATCTACACAGCCATCTGTATAAACATGGAAATATCTACACTGCATTCTCTATAAACATGGAAATACCTACACAGCTATCTCCAGAAACATGTAAATATCTACACCGCAATGTCTATAAACATGGAAATATCTACACCGCCATCTCTGTAAACATGAAAATATCTACACCGCCATCTCCATAATCATGGAACTAACTACACCGCCATCTGTATGAACGTGGAAATATCTACACCGCTTTCTGTATAAACATGGAAACATCTACACTGCCATCTGTATAAAGATGGAAATATCTATACCGCGAGCTGTATAAACATGGAAATATCTAAACTGCTATCTGTATAAACATGGAAATAACAACTCCGCTATCTGTATAAACGTGGCAATATCTACACCGCTGTCTGTATAAATATGGAAATATGTACACCAATATGTCTATAAACATGGAAATACCTACACCGCTATGTGTATAAACATGGAAATGTCTACACCGCTATCTGCATAAACATGGAAATATCTACACCGCTACCTGTATAATCATGAAAATATCTACACCGCTATGACTATAAACATGGAAATACCTACACTTGTAAGTCTGTAACATGGAAAAATCCACACCGCCATCTGTATAAAAATGGAAATATCTACACCGCTATCTGTATAAACATGGAAATTTCTACAACGGTAACTGTGTAAACATGGAAATATCTACACCACTATCTGTGTAAACATGGAAATATCTACACCGCTATCTCTGTAAAGATGGAAATATCTACACCGCTATCTGTATAATCGTGGAAATATCTACACTGCTATTTGTATAAACGTGGAAATATCTGCACCGCTATCTGTATAAACGTCGAAATATCTACACTGCTATCTGTATAAAAATGGAAATATATGCAATGATATCTGTGTAAACGTGGAAGTATCAACACAACTATCTGTGTAAACTTGGAAATATCTACACCGTTATCTGTGTAAAGATGGAAAAAACTACACCGCAATCAGTGCAAAGAGGAAATATCTACACCGCTATCTCTGTAATCCTGGCAATATCTACACTGCTATCTGTATAATCATGGAAATATCTACACCGCTATCTGTATAAAGATGGAATAACTACACCGCCATCTGTATAAACATGCAAATATCTACACAGTCATCTGTATAAACATGTAAATATCTACACCACCATCTCAATAAACATGGAAATATCTAGACAGCCATATCTATACACATGGAAATGTCTACACAGTCATCTGTATAAACATGGAAATTTCTACACTGCTATCTCTGTAAACATGGAAATATCTACACCGCTATCTGTAGAAACATGGATATATTTACATCGCTATCTGTATAAACATCGAAATATCTACAACGCTATCTCTATAAACATGGAAACTTGTACAACGCTAACTGTATAAACATGGAAATACCTACAACGCTGCACTTATAAACATGGAAATATCTACAACGATATCTGTGTAAATCTGAAACAACTACAACGCTATCTTTGTAAACATCTACAACGCTATCTGTGTAAACATGGAAACATCTACCCAGCTATCTGTGTAAACTTGGAAATATCTACACCTCTATCTGTGTAAAGATGGAAATATCTACACCGCTATCTCTGTAAACATGGAAATATCAACACCACCATCTGTATAAACATGGAAATATCTACACTGCCATTTGAACAAACATGGAAATATCTACACCGCTATCTGTATAAACATGGAAATACCTACACCGCTGTCTCTATAAACATCGATATATCTACACCGCTATCCTGAAAACATGGAAATATCAACACAACTATCCGTATAAACATGGAAATCACTACACCGCTATCAGTATAAACATGGAAATAACTGCAATGCTATCTCTGTAAACATGGAAATATTTACACCACTCTCTGTGTAAACATGGAAATATCTACACCGCTATCTGTATAAATATGGAAATATCGACACCACTATCTCTGTAAACATGGAAATGTCTACACCGCTATCTGTATAAGCATGGAAATATCTACACCGCTATCTCTATAAACATGAAAATATCTACACCGACGTCTGCATAAAAATGGAAATACATACACAGTCATCTGTATAAACATAGAAATATCTACACTGCTATGTGTATAAACACGGCAATATCAACACTGCTTCTGTATAAACATGGAAATATCTACACTGCTATCTGTATAAATATGGAAATATGTACAGCACTCTCTGTATAAAGATAGAAATATCTACATCGCTATCTGTATAAACCTGGTAACATCTACACAGCTATTTGTATAAATATGGAATTATTTACACCGCTATGTCTATAAACATGGAAATATCTACACCGCTATCTCTACAAACACGGAAATATCTACACCGCTATCTGTATAAACATGCAAATATCTACACCGCTATCTGTATAAATATGTAAATATCTACACCGCTATCTCTATAAACATGGAAATATCTACACCGCTATCTTTACAAACATGGAAATATCTACACCGCTATCTCTATAAACGTGGAAATATCTAAACCGCCATCTTTAAAAACAAGGAAATATCTACACAGTCATATGTATAAACTTGAAAATATCTACACCACCATCTGTATAAACATGGAAATATCTACACTGCCGTCTGTATACACAAGGAAATATCTACACAGCCATCCCTATAAACGTGGAAATATCTACACTGCTATCTCTATAAACATGGAAATACCCACACCGCTATCTGTATGAACATGGAAATATCTACATCGGTATCTCTATAAACATGGAAATATCTACTCCGCCAACTCTATAAACCTGAAAATATCTACACTGCCATCAGTATAAACATGGAACTAATTACACAGTCATCTGAATAAATAAGGAAATATCTACACTGCCATCTGTATAAACATGGAAATATCTACACCGTCATCTGTTTAAACATGGAAATAACTACACAGCCTTCTGTATAAACATGCAAATATCTACACCGCTATCTGTGTAAAATGGAAATATCTAAACCGCAATCTGTGCAAAGATGGAAATATTTACACCGATATCTCTGTAAACTTGGAAATATATACACAGCTATCTATATAAATATGGAAATATTTACACTGCTATCTCTATAAACATGGAAATATCTACACCTCTCTCTCTATAAATATGGAAAATCTACAACAGTATCTCTGCAAACATGTAAATATCTACACAGCTATCTGTGTAAACTTGGAAATACCTACACTGCTGTCTGTGTAAAGATGCAAATATCTACATTGCAATCTGTGTAAAGATGGAAATATCTACACCGCTATCTCTGTAAACATGGAAATATCCACACCGCTATCTGTATAAACATGGAAATATCTACACTGCTATCTCTATAACCATGGAAATATCTACACCACCATCTGTATAAACATGGAAATATCTACAACGGGATGTGTATAAACATGGAAATAACTAAACCGTTATTTGTATAAATATGGAATAATCTACACCACTATCTCTATAAACATGAAAATATCTACACCACCATCTCTATAAACTTGGAAATATATACACTGCCATCTGTATACATATGGAAATATCTACACAGCCATCTCTATAAACATGGAAATATCTACACTGCTATCTCTATAAACATGGATATACCTTCATAGCTATCTCTATAAACAGGGAAATATCTACACCACTATCTCTATAAACAAGAAAATATCTACACCGCCATCTCCATAATCATGGAAATAACTACACCACCGTCTGTATAAACGTGGAAATATCTACACCGCTTTCTCTATAAACATGGAAACGTCTACACTGCCATCTGTATAAAGATGGAAATATTTATTCCGCGAGCTGTATAAACATGGAAATATCTAAAACGCTATCTGTATAAACATAGAAATACCAACTCCGCTATCTGTATAAACGTGGCAATATCTACACCGCTGTCTGTATACACATAGAAATATCTACACCACTATCTCTATAAACATGGAAATACCTACAGCGCCATCTCTATAAACATAGAAATATCTACACCGCTATCTGTATAAACATGGAAATATCTACACCATTATCTGTATAATTATGGAAATATCTACACCGGTATCTTTATAAACATGGAAATGTCTACACTGCCATCAGTATAAACATGGGAATATCTAAACCGATATCTCAATAAACATGAAAATATCTACACCAACATCTTTATAAACATGGAAATATCTACACCGACTTCTGCATAAACATGGAAATAACTACACTGCCATCTGTATAAACATAGAAATACGTACACAGCCATCTCCCTGAACAAGGAAATATCTACACCGCAAAGTGTATAAAAATGGAAATACCTACACCGCTATCTGTATAAACATGGAAACATCTACACCACTATCTCTATAAACATGGAAATATAAACACCGCTATCTGTATAAATATGAAAATATCTACACCGCTACCTGTATAAACATGGAAATATCTACACCGCTATCACTATAAACATGGAAATACCTACACCGCTATCTCTTTAACATGTAAAAATCTACACCGCCATCTGTATAAACATGGTAATATCTACACCGCTATCTGTATAAAAACGGAAATATCTACAACCCTATCTGTGTAAACATGGAAATATCTACACCGCTATCTCTATAAAGATGGAAATATCTACACCACTGTCTGTATAATCGTGGAAATATCTACACAGCTATCTGTATAAACGTGGAAATAACTACACCGCTATTGGTATAAACGTGGAAATATCTACAGCGCTATCTGTATAAACATGGAAATATTTGCAATGCTATCTGTGTAAACGTGGAAGTATCTACACAGCTATCAGTGTAAACTTGGAAATATCTACACCGCTATCTGTGTAAAAGTGGAAATATCTACACCGCAATCCTTGCAAAGATGGAAATATCTACACCGCTATCTGTACAAACATGGAAATTCCTACACTGTTATGTGTATAAATATGGAAATGTCTACACCGATATCTCTATAAACATGGAAAATTCTTCACCACTATCTGTATAAACATGGAAATATCTACATGGCTATCTCTATAAACATGGAAATATCTACACCCCCATCTGTATAAACTTGGAAATATCTACACAGTCATTTTTATAAACATGGAAATATCTACACTGCTATCTGTATGAAGATGGAAATATCTGCACCGCTATCTCTATGAACATGGAAATGTCTACACCGCTCTCTGTATAAACATGAAAATATCTACATGGCTATCTCTATAAACATGGAAATATCTACACCGCCATCTGCATAAACATGGAAATAACTACACTGTCATCTGTATAAACATGGAAATATCTACACAGCCTTCTCTAAATACATGGAAATATCTACACTGCTATCTGTATGAACATGGAAATATCTACACTGCTATCTGTATAAACATGGAAAAATCTACACCGCTATGTGTATAAACATTGAAATATCTACACCGTCAACTGTATAAACATGGAAATATAACACCGCTATCTGTATAAACATGGAAATATCTACACCGTCATCTCTATAAACATGGAAATATAACACCGCTATCTGTGTAAACATGGCAATATCTACACCGCTATCTCTATAAACTTGGAAATATCTGCACCGCTATATGTATAAACATGGAAATACCAACACTTCTGTCTGTATAAAGATGGAAATATCTACACCGTGAGCTGTATAAACTTGGAAATATCTTCACCGCTATCTGTATAAACATGGAAATACCAACACTGCTGTCTGTATAAAGATGGAAATATCTACAACGCTATCTGTAAAAACATGGAAATATCTACACCGCCATGTGTATAAACATGGAAATATCTACACCGTCATCTGTATAAACATGCAAATATAACAACGCTATCTGAATAAACATTGAAATATCTACAATGTCATCTGTATAAACATGGAAATATAACACCGCTATCTGTATGAACATGGAAATATTTACACCGCTATCTCTATAAACATGGAAATATCTGCACCACTATCTGTATAAACATGGAAATATCTACACCACTATCTCTATAAACATGGAAATATCTACACCGCCATCTGTATAAACATGGAAATATGAACACAGTCATCTGTAGACACATGGAAATATCGGCACCTCCATCTGCATAAACATGGAAATATCTACACTGCCATCTGTATACACATGGAAATATTTACACAGACATCTGTATAAACATGGAAATATGTACACCGCTAACTGTAAACATGGAAATATCTCCACCGCTATCTGTATAAACTTGGAAATATCTTCACCGCTATCTGTGTAAATATGGAAATATCTCCACCGACATCTGTGTATACATGGAAATATCTCCACCTCTATCTGTATAAACATGGAAATATCTCCACCGCCATCTGTATAAACATGGAAATATCTATACCGCCATCTGTAAAAACATGGAAATACCTACACAGTCATTTGTATTAACATGGAAATAGCTACACCTCCATCTGTATAAACGTGGAAATATCTACACTGCCATGTGTATACACATGGAAATATCTACACCGCTATCTCTATAAACATGGAAATACCTACACCGCTATCTGTATAAGCATGGAAATACCTACACCGCTATCTGTATAAACATGGAAACTTCTACACCACTATCTGTGTAAACATGGAAATATCTCCACCGCTATCTGTGTAAACATGGAAATATCTAAACCACTATCTGTATAAACATGGAAATATCTCCACCGCTATCAGTATAAACATGGCTGTATCTACACCGAAATCTGTATAAACATGGAAATATCTACACCGTCATGTGAATAAACATGGAAATCTCTACACCGCTATCTGTATAAATATGGAATTATCTACACCGCTATCTCTATAAATATGGAAATATATACACCACTATCAGTATAAATATGGAAATATCTCCACTGGTATCTGTGTAAACATGGAAACATCTAAGCCATTATCTGTATAAACATGGAAATATGTACACCGCCATCTGTATAAACATGGAAATATCTACAATGCTATCTGTGTAAACATGGAAATATCTACACCACCATCTGTGTAATCATGGAAATATCTACACCGCTATCTGTATAAACATGGAAATAACTCCATCGCTACCTGTATAAACATGGAAACATGTACACCGCTATCTGTATAAATATGGAAATATATACACTGCTATCTCTATAAACATGGAAATGTCTACACCGCTATGTGTATAAACATGGAAATATCTACACGGCTAAGTCTATAAATATGGAAATATCTAAAACGCTTTCTCTATAAACATGGAAATAACTACACAGTCATCTGTTTAAACATGGAAATATCTACACCGCCATCTGTGAAAACATGGAAATATCTACACCGCCATCTGTATAAACTTGGAAATATCTACCCCGCCATCTGTATAAACATGGAAATATCTGCACCGTGATCTCTATAAAAATGGAAATATCTACACCGCTATCTGTATAAAGATGAAAATATCTACAACCCTATCAGTGTAAACATGAAAATATCTAGACAGCTATCTGTGTAAACATGGAAATATCTACACCGCTATCTGTGTAAAGATGGAAATACATAAACCGCAATCTGTGCAAAAATGGAAATATCTACACCGCTATCTCTATAAAGATGGAAATATCTGCACTGCTATCAGTATAAACATGGGAATATATGCACCGCTATCTCTATAAACATGGAAGTATCTACACCGCTATCTCTATAAATATGGAAATAGCCACATTGCTATCTGTATAAACATGGAAATATCTACTCCGCCATCTTTGAAAACATGGAAATATCTACAAAGTCATCTGTATAAACATGGAAATATCTACACCTCCATCTGTATAAACATGGAAATATCTACACTGCCATCTGTATACACATGGAAATATCTACACAGTCATCTGTATAAACAGGGAAATATCAACACTGCTATCTCTATAAACATGGAAATAACTACACCGCTATCTATATAAACATGGAAATATCTACACAGCTGTCTGCTTAAACATGTAAATACCTACACTGCCGTCTGTATAAAGATGGAAATATCTACACCGCGAGCTGCATAAACATGGAAATATCTACACCGCTATCCGTATAAACATGGACATACCAACAACACTATCCCTATAAACATGGAACTATCTACACCACTATCTGTATAAACATGGAAATATCTGCACCGCTATTTCTATAAACATGGAAATTCCTACACCGCCATCTTTATACACATGGAAATATCTTCACAGCTATCTCTATAAACATAGAAATGTCTGCACCGCCATCTCCACAAACATGGAAATATCTACACCGCCATCTGCATAAACATGGAAATATCTTCACCGGCTTATGTATAAACATGGAAATATCTGCACCGCCATCTGTATAAACATAGAAATGTCTACACTGCCATCTGTATAAACATGGAAATACCAACACAGTTATCTGTATAAACATGGAAAAATCTACACCATTATCTGTGTAAACATGGAAATATCTATAAAGCCATCTCTATAAACATGGAAATATCTACACCGCTATTTGTATAAACATGGAAATATCGACATCACGATCTGTATAAACATGGAAATATCTACACCGCCATCTGTAAAAACATAAAAATACCAACACAGTCATCTGTATAAACATGGAAATATCTACACCACTATCTGTATAAACATGGAATATCTACTCGGCCATCGGTATAAACATGGAAATACCTACACAGTCATCTCTATAAACATGGAAATATCTATACTGCTATCTGTATAAACATGGAAATAACCACACGGCTATCTGTATAAACATGGAAATATCTACACCGCCATCTGTAAAAACATGAAAATACCTACACAGTCATCTGTATAAACATGGAAATATCTACAACTCCATCTGTATAAACCTGCAAATATCTACACTGCCATCTCTATACACATGGAAATATCTACACTGACATCGATATAAACATGGAAATATCTACACCGCTATCTCTATAAACATGGAAATACCTACACAGCTATCTGTATAAACATGGAAATATCTACACCGCTATCTGTGGAAACATGGAAATATCTACACCGCTATCTGTATAAACTTGGAAATATCTACACCTCCATCTGTATAAACATGGAAATACCTATACTGCCATCTGTATACACAAGGAAATATCTACACTGCCATGTGTATAAACATAGAAATATCTACACCGTTATCTCTATGAACATGGATATTCCTTCACCGCTATCTGTACAAACATGGAAGTAACTACATGGCTATCTGTATAAACATGGAAATAACTACAACGCCAGTTGTATAAAAATGGAAATGCATACACAGTCATCTGTATAAACATGGAAATATCTATACCGTTATCTTTGTAAACATGGAATTATCTACACAGCTACCTGTATAAACATGGAAATATCTACAACACTATCTGTGTAAACATGGGAATATCTTCACATTTATGTGTGTAAACATGGAAATATGTACACCGCTATCTGTGTAAAGATGGAAATATCTTCACCGCAATATGCGCAAATATGGAAATATCTACACCGCTATCTCTGTAAAGTTGGAAATATCTACACCGCTATCTGTATAAACATGGAAATATCTACACCGCTATCTTTATAAACATGGAATTATCTACACCGCTATCTGTATAAACATGGAAATATCAACAACAATATCTGTGTAAACATGGAAATATCTACACAGCTCTCTGTGTAAACATGGAAATATGAATACCGCTTTCTGTGAAAGATGAAAACATGTACACCGCAATCTGTGCAAATATCAAAATATCTACACCGCTATCTCAGTAAACATGGAAATATCTACCCCGTTATGTGTATAAACATGGAAATATCTACACCGCTATCTGTATAAACATGGAAATATCTACACCACGATCTGCAAAAACATGGAAATGTCTACACCGCTATCTGTATATACATGGAAATATCTACACCGCTATCTGTATAAACTTGGAAATAACTACTCTGCTATCTCTATAAATATTGAAATACCTACAACGCTATCTCTATAAACATGGAAATGCCTACAACGCTATCTTTATAAACATGGAAATATCTACATGGCTATCAGTATAAACATGGAAATATCTACACCGCCATCTGTATAAACATGGAAATACCTACACAGTCATCTGTATAAACATGGAAACATCTACACCACTATCTGTATAAACATGGAAATATCTACACTGCCATCTGTACAAACATATAAATATCTACACCGCTATCTGACTAAACATGGAAATACCTACACAGCAATCTCTATAAACATGGAAATAGCTACACTGCTATCTGTATAAACATAGAAATAGCGAGACCGCTATCTGTATAAACATGGAAATATCTACACCGCCATCTGTAAAAACATGAAGATATCTACACAGTCATCTGTTTAAACTTGGAAATAGCTACACCTCCATGTGTATAAACATGGAAATATCTACACTGCCATCTGTATACACATGGAAATATCTACACAGCCATCTGTACAAACATGGAAATATGTACACCGTTATCTGTAAACATGGAAATATCTACACCGCTATCTATATAAACTTGGAAATATCAACACCGCCTTGTGTATAAACATGGAAATATGCCGACCGCTATCTGTATAAACATGGAAATATCTACACCGCTATCTGTATAAACATGGGAATATCCACATCGCTATCTGAATAAACATGGAAATATCTCCAGCGCTATCTCTATAAACATGGAAATAACTACACCGCTATCTTTGTAAACATGGAAATATCTACACCGCTACCTGTATAAACATGGAAATATCTACAACACTATCTGTGTAAAATGGGAATATCTCCACAGTTATCTGTGTAGACATGGAAATATGTGCAACGCTATCTCTGTAAAGATGAAAATATGTACACCGCAATCTGGGCAAATATCAAAATATCTACAACGCTATCTCTGTAAACATGGAAATATTTACCCCGTTATCTGTAAAAACATGGAAATATCGACACCGCTATCTGTATAATCATGGAAATATCTACACCACCATCTGTATAAACATGGAAATGTCTACACCGCTATCTGTGTAAACATGGAAATATCTACACCACTATCTGCATAAACATGGAAATATCTACACTGCGATCTCTATAAATATTGAAATACCTACAACGCTATCTCTATAAACATGTAAATGCCTACACCGCTATCTTTATAAACATGGAAATATCTACATGGTTAACTCCATAAACATGGAAGTATCTACACCACCACCTGTATAAACATGGAAATTCCTGCACAGTCATCTGTATAAACATGGAAACATCTACACCACTATCTGTATAAACCTGGAAATATCTACACTGCCATCTGTATAAACAAGGAAATAACTACACCGCTATCTGTACAAACATGGGAAAATCTACACAGCTCTCTCTATAAACATGGAAATATCAAAACTGTTGTCTGTATAAACATAGAAATTGCGAAACCGCGATCTGTATAAACATGGAAGTATCAACACCGCCATGTGTAAAAACATGAAAATATCTACACAGTCATCTGTATAAACCTGGAAATATCTACACTGCCATCTGTATACACATGGAAATATCTACGGAGCCATCTGTATAAACATGGAATTGTCTACACCGCTATCTCAATAAACATGGAATTACCTGCACCGCAATCTGTATAAACAAGGAACTACCTACACCGCTATCTCTAGAAACATGGAAATATCTACACTGTTATCTCTATAAATATGGAAGTATCTACACCACCATCTGTTTAAACATGCAAATATCTACACAGTAATCTGTATAAACAAGGAAATATCTACAACACCATCACTATAAACATGGAAATATCTACACTGCCTTCGGTATACACATGGAAATATCTACACAGCCATCTGTATAAACATGGAAATATCTACACCACTATCTGTATAAACATGGAAATATCTCCACTGTTATCTCTATAAACATGGATATATCTACACCGCCATCTTTATAAACATGCAAATATCTACACAGTCATCTGTGTAAACATGGAAATATCTACATCACCATCTCTATACACATGGAAATATCTACACTTCCATCTGCATACACCTGGAAATATCTACACAGCCATCTGTAAAAACATGGAAATATCTACACCGCTATCTCTATAAACATGGAAATACCAACACCGCTATCTCTATAAACATGGAAATATCTGCACCACAATCTCTATAAACATGGAAACATCTACACGGCCATGTCTATAAACAGGAAAATATCTACACCGCCATCTCCAGAAACATGGAACTATCTACACCGCCATCTGTATAAACATGGAAATATTGACACCAATATCTGTATAAACATGGAAATATCTACACTGCCATGTGTATAAAGATGGAAATATCTACAACGAGAGCTGTATAAACATGGAAATATCTACACCGCTATCTGTATAAACATGGAAATACCAACACCGTTATCTTTATAAACATTGAAATATCTACACAGCTATCTGTATAAAGATGGAAATATCTACAACGCTATCTGTGTAAACATGGAAATACCTACACAGCTATCTGTGTAAACTTCGAAATATCTACACAGCTATCTGTGCAAAGATGGAAATATCTACACCGCTATCTCTGTAAACATGGAAATATCTACACCGCTATCTGTATAAACATGGAAATATCTACACCGCTATCTGTTTAAACATGGAAATACCAACACCGCTATCAGTATAAACATGGAAATATCTACACCGCTATCTGTATAAATATGGAAATATCTTCACCACTATCCCTATAAACATGGAAATACGTACACCGCCATCTTTATACACATGGAAATATCTACACCGCTATCTCTATAAACATAGAAATATATACACGGCCATCTCTATGAACATGGAAATATCTACACCGCCATCTGCATGAACATGGAAATATCTACACCGCAATCTGTATAAACATGGAAATATATACAACGCTATCTGTATAAACATGGAAATATCTACACAGCTATCTGTATAAACTTGGAAATATCTACATAGCTATCTGTGTAAAGATGGAAATATCTACACCACAATCTGTGGAAAGATGCAAATATCTACACCGCTATCTCTGTGAACATGGAAATATCTGCACCACTATCTGCATAAACATGGAAATATCTACACCGCCATCTGTATAAAGATGGAAATATCTACACCGCGAGATGTATAAACTTGGAAATATCTACACCTCTATCTGTATAAACATGGAAATATCAACACCGCTATCTGTATAAACATGGAAGTATCTACAATGCTATCTGTGTAAACATGGAAATACCTACACAGCTATCTGTGTAAACTTGGAAATATCTACACAGCTATCTGTGTAAAGATGGAAATATCCACACCGCAATCTTTGCAAAGATGGAAATACCTACAACGCTATCTGTGTAAACATGGAAATATCTACACTGCTATCTGCATAAACATATAAATATCTACACCGCTATCTATATAACCTGCAAATATCTACACCGCAATCTGTATAAACGTGGAAGTATCTACATCGTTCTCTGTATAAAGATGGAAATATCTACACCGCAATCTCTATAAAGATGGAATTAGCTACACCGCAATCTTTATAAACATGGAAATATCTACACCGTTCTCTGAATAAAGCTGGAAATATCTTCACCTTTATCTCTATAAACATGGAAATATCTACACCGCCATCTCTATAAACGGGGAAATATCTACACATTCATCTGTATAAACATGGAAAGAACTACACTGCTTTCTGTATAAATATGGAAATATCTATACCGCTATCTCTATGAACTTGGAAATATCTACACCGCCACCTGCATAAACATCTAAATATCTACACCGCCATCTTTATAAACATGGAAATATCTACACCGCCGTCTGTATAAACATAGAAATATCAACACCGCCATCTATATAATCATGGAAATATCCACACTGCCATCTGTGTGAACATGGAAATATCTACACCGCCATCTGTAAAAACGTGGTAATGTGTACACAGTCATCTGTATAAACATGTAAATATATACACATCCATCAGTATAAACATTAAACTATCTTCACCGCTGTCTCTATAAACATGGAAATACCTACACCGCTATCTGTGTAAACATGGAAATGTCTACACCGCTATCTGTATAAACATGGAAATATCTACACCGCTATATGTATAAACTTGGAAATATCTCCACCGCTATCTGTATAAACATGGAAATATCTACACAGCTATCTGTTAAATATGGAAATATCTACACCGCCATCTGTATAAATATGGAAATATCTATACCGCCATCTGTATAAATATGGAAATATCTATACCGCCATCTGTATAAACATGTAAATATCTACACCGCTGTCTTTATAAACATAGAAATATCTACAAGGCTATATGTATAAACATGGAAATATCTACACCACTATCTGTATAAACATGGAAATGTCTACACCGCTATCTCAATAAACATGGAAATATCTACACCGCCATCTGTATAAACATGGAAATATCTACCCCGCTACCTGTATAAAAATGGAAATACCTACACCGCTATCTTTAAAAACGTGGAAATATCTACACCGCTATCTGTATCAACATGGAAATATCTACACCGCCATCTCTATAAACATGGAAATATCTACACACTCATCTGTATAAACATGGAAATATCTACACTGCCAGGAACTCAAGAGCAGCCTGGGCAATACAGCAAGGCCTCATCTCTACAAAAAAATTAGAAATATTAGCTGGCCATGGTCTTGTGCTCCTGTAGTCCCAGCTTCTTGGGAGGCTGAGGTGGGAGGATCTACGGAGCCCAGGATTTTAAGGCTGCAGTGAGCTTGGATAACGACTGCACTCCAACCTGGATGACAGAACAAGAACCTGTTTCAAAAAAGAAAAAGGAAAATAAAACCTAAAAACTAAAAACTGGATGTAGTTTGCTAGTAACTAAACAGCAAATTAATTGTAACATGCTTACATATCAACGATGTCTTTCTTCTTTGTTCATAAACCTGCTCACTAAGAAGCTGCTGAAGTCCATGGTAGTGACAGGTACATGTCTGCATCCTTGTCCTGACCTGCATCTTCTTTGATTGTCCCCATCTGTGTCTCCGACTGGCACTGCCGAACCGTCTTGCTACCTGATCAATGTTGTACTGAACCGGACTGCTAACTGATCAATGTTGTCGAGCTCACTGCACAAAGCTGTTCTTACAAGGTAGATTTCTGCCTGGAATAGCCATATTTACACTGTTTATATTCCTTACTCCTGACCCATCCAACGCAGCACAAGTTCTATTTATTGCCATAGAAACATAGGTCATTTGGAAACACCTCCTTCATTTCTATGGAATGTTCAAACATTTCTGACATTTTGGACTCTGTTCTAGCCTCTTGTTAAATATATCCAGAAAAGAGACAAAGCTTTATGGGGGGGCTATATGCACACATATGCTATAGAATAAGCTATCTAAATGCTTAAAAATACTTTCCATCTGTCACCGCACCTTAATAGGTACACAGAAATTAAGTATGTGTATATCTGTCTGTATAGATACGTATAAATATATATCCCCAAAACAAAAACTCATTCTCTTACTTATACATAGGTAGAATATAGGTGAATATACATATACATTTATAGGTAGAACAAAAAAACCCTCAGCCTCTTTAGGGCCATGTGTTTTCTCTGAGTAATTGTCACAATTAATTAAAATACATGTGTATGCCTTTTTAGATAAATTTCATCAGACCAGTTTCTGTCTGGTTGGAAAATAATAACTGCCTATTTGCTAAGTGCCCCTGCCCCCATACTATGTTCCAGTGAACTAAAGACCTCTGGCAATCATAGATTTACAACTCAGCAAGATTAAACAATTTATTGTTATTTATGACATCCAAGCTGTATCTTCTGTATTATATTCCACATTAGCATCTATCACCTTACATTTGAGAGATCCTGTCCAAAAAATGATTATGCCTCCTAACCAAACATTCAGCAGGGCTGCAGGAACAGGACCCCTGAACAAACATCCTGCCAAAGTACTTTAAAGCACCGTGAGCTGCCACAGCTGTGCATTTTCAGATGACTCAGCAGATTAGCATGGAGTCTCTTAGCCTCTGCTTGGTCTGTTCCTTTCAGTGATCTCTCACATGGCCCAGTCCATTCGGTTTGAAAATCCTCATGAAATGAGCAGATTATGATCTGGCTTCAGTAGAGGGCCATGGGGTGGGCATGGAGGGGAGAGGGTTTGCTCTTAACACAGCCTGAGCCTCAGAAAGGTTTCAGATGGAAAAGCATGGCACTGACTCAGCTCATGCTTAACAGGAAATAATGCACAGACCACACCAAAAAAGCCCTTTATGTTGTGTGAAAGTCTATGCCGGAGCAGCTGCTGCCACCTCATGTACTGTGATACAGTGTGCATGTGTGTGTTTGTGTGTGCGTGAGTGTGAGTATGCACACAAATGTGTGCTGGGAGGGGGAGGAGATCACACCTTCCACAGTCGCCACCTCAGCCTTAGCTAGCAGCGTGGAGAATTGCCAAAAGTCAACAGGAAGCTGCACCAAAGCAACTGTGATCACCACATCAGCAGGCGCTTTCTGGTTAGTAAAGCTACTGGGACTGAAAAACACACACGATCTCGTCCTTCTTTTATTTTAATCAGAGCAAACTATTTTTATAATAATTGTGTTATATGAATAAATAATTCATAATGCTGTAACCCATTATCACATTCAATCCTCCCAACAACCCTAGAAGATATGTAGACAAGTATTATTACTTTCCCTATTTTTATAAATGAGGAAATAAACCCCAGGAGGCTAGGCGACTTCCCCACGGTCATAGAAGTTGCAAACAGTAGTATCATGATTCAAATCCAAAGCTTCTCCTTTTGTCTTTATCATTTTAATTTTGAAGGTAATGCGTATGCATGTATGATCTTTTAAATCCAGAGATGTATATGGAATAGATAGGAAAAGGGACTCTCCTTCCCCATTATACACCCCCTCCACCCAAGCTATATACACTGTTGACTAGAGTATGTCCTTTCAATCCTATTTTCTATGCCTACATTATATACAGAAAAGCAGGATTACGTTACACACAATATTCCAGTCATTGCTGTTTTTCACCAACAAGCTATCATTCACATCTTTTTCATACTACATATAAATTTATATCCTTTATTTTAGGGGTGTATATTGTGCAGTTGTGTCATAAATTATGTACCTGTTCTCTGTTGAACATATAGATTTTTTCTGAGTTTTTCCTTAGCAAAATGCTGCAGTGAGTACCCTTGTACACAGATGTTTGTACATTTGTTCTAGAAAAATCTACAGTAAAGATTCTTAGATTAAGAGATTCCCAGGTTATTAGAAAACTACTCTATTAATTTAGATATATACTTCCAAATTGCCTGACCAAAAAGTTATGTCAATTTAACTTCTATGAACAGTATACAAACATGACAATTTTCCATCACCTACACCAACTCTGGGTAATTTCATCTTTTTTACAAGTTGATGGATTGTTTTAATTTATATTTCTCTGGTTATTAATAAGGTTGGCCACCTGTTCATGTGTTATTATTGATGATATTTGTATTGAATTGTTTGAATTTTCTTGATTTCAAAAAACGTTTTACATGTCATAGATATTAAATATTTGTTGTAAAACTCTCCTTCCAGTATTGTGTATGTGTTTGGTCAAGTAGAATAAACTCTCGTCCTCTGATTTCAGATTCCTTTCTCTTTCCATTAGAAATCCCTAAATGTAAAACTACATATTGATAGCTAAAAACCAGGATGTTTACTGGAGAAAAAGAATACAAAGGCAATAATTAAATATTATATTTATACAAAATACCTACTAGTACCAACTTAAAAAGAGAAAGTAAAAGTCAAATGCTTCTACGACTTCAGACTAAGAAAAAGAACTTTTGAGGTTGAATGTTCCTGAAATTTTTCTTTTCATACAACTACGGACATGACTTCAAAAGTTGATGTGACTAAAAAATGTAAGATATGAAAGATATTTGAAGACTCAGAGAAGGTGGATTTTCATTTTAACAAGTCACATATATATTCTAGATATCCTCTTATTCGTAACTAAGAGAGTCAAATCAGATGAAAGAATCTAAAATTTCCCTTTGACTGTGTTAAGTAGAAGTAGTAGAGGCATATTGGCCAAATCTTGAGTGTTTGCAAATTGACTGTTAAGGCTATAGGCTGGCACAGGTCATTGAAGCCCTAGCTTATTATCTTTAATTTTAAAATCCCCAAACAATTTATACTAATTTTTCTTGTCCATTATTTCCAAATAATCTTGTTTAAAGGTTATTACAGTGCTTGCTCATGTTACTGTTGTCTAACAGAAGGGTATCCGGGGCCTTAAAACTGAGAGGGTTAGGATTAATGATTCCAATACCTATGCTTGGACATCTCCAAAAGTGGGTTCCAACTTCTTGTCCTCAAGTCTGTATAGAAACTAGCAAACTTCCAGAGTTCACAAAAGGCTCAAAGAGAACAGATGTTTTATAGAAAATTCTTAGAGCAAGTTTCCCGCATAATGTTGCTGATGCGTGTCTGCCTTTTCAATAAACATCACTATGCTTTATCACAAGATTTAATAAAGCAGCTTAGTTAAAAATGCCATCTGGGTCTCTGGACACATTAAACAAAGCTTAAAATAACCACCCCAGCAACTGGGAGGACCCAGCTGTTCTCATAATCTGTCCCACTCCTTTTACTTCCCCAGAAAAAGAGTGAATGAAGACCACAGACTAAAAGCATCCAGAAGGAACTGACACAAACAGGGAGATAGATGGAGCCAAGGGCTCCTGTAAGTTTGCTATTGCTCACATAATAGATTTGCTAATTCCACAACCTGCGGATGGTGATTAAGAATGGGAAGCAGAAAGAGGGAAGAGAGAATCATAGAAGGGCTCATTCAAGTTTTCTAATGTATCACAAACCTGTCCTCCCTAATGTCTGGATCATAGCAGCCCATTCCATTCACCTATTCTCTAGTGAACTCCAATAGAAAATACAAAGCCATCACCACCCAGTTCTTTCTCCCTTCTAGAGATGAGATATTAGCCACCCAATCCCAGATTCTCAGATCCATTCCAGGAAAGAAGCCCTAGGTATTGAAGCACAGCTTTCCCTCCCTCCCTTCTTTCTTCCACCCCAAGATTTGTTCCCCAGATAGTTCTAGTAAATGCAAAACCAAGTATATTCTCATTCTTTAGAGCAACCAGCTTTTCATGGCCAACTGGAATCAAACACAACCTGCACAAACATCTATCTGGAGGACACTCCCAAGGCTCCTACTGAGCCAGCCTTCTGCATACCACTGCATTTCAGCTTCCTAGTTCACAAGACACTGAGACATTCTTGAATTCTGCAAGGTGCACTGTGTGTTAATATCTTGGCTGCTCATCATGTGGCCAATAAAGGGCATGACTAGTCAACAAATAAATTTTCTCTTGGCTAAAACTTGCAACAAAACTGTAAGCTGTTTACCAAGGGGCCCACTGCAGGTTATATTCAATATATACAGTCAAATCCTAACTATCTGAGATATATTCAGTTGACCATACACCTTTATATTTCAGTAAAAGGTCTTTACGTTTCCCAGTGCTATCGATGTTACAAAGTGCTTTCATATGCAGTGCTTCATCTGATTTCCAGGATAATTAAATGATCCTGTCATACCTGATTTTTAGATGAGGAAACAAGTGGTTTCTGGGTATTTCAAGAGGCTAACGCATCTGCCCTCCAACTTGTATGTGAAAACCAAAAACAAAATTCCAAGGCCCTTCAACCATCTGAATGGACTTTGACTCTTTTGGTCAATATATGGCAGAGCTAGGAAAAGCAGGTGAGTCTTCCAGCTGCTGATACAGGGTTTTTTCTGCCATACTCCATTACCTCCAAGGCTAAAGTCAAAAGAGGGTGTGGTTATCACATGAAAAAATCTGGTTTGGATTTCCCAAATGTGTATGTAGTATTTGGGGATTTACCTTAATTTAACCTACAGTTCTTTTGGGTTGTAACAGTCTGACTCCATTTTTGAAAACAAAACAAAATCGATTTTAAATGCTGAATTATAGATCTTTGCTGTCCAGTATGGTAGCTACTAACCACTTATGGTTATTTGCATTTCTATTTTAATTAATTAAAATTCAGTAAAATGCAAAATTCAGTTCTTCAGTTGCTCTAGCCACATTTCAAGTGTTACAGTAGTCACATATGGCTAGTGGCTGGGACAATGCAGATTATAGAACAGTTCCATCATCAAAGAAACTTCTATTGAACAGTGCTATTATATAATGTCATCTCCAGAGAAAGAAGACTTTAGAAAAAGTCAGAAACGGCCGGGTGCAGTGGCTCACACGTGTAATCCCAGCACTTTGGGAGGCCAAGGCAGGCAGATCCCTTGAGGTCAGGAGTTCAAGACCAGCCTGGCCGACATGGTGAAACCCCGTCTCTAGTAAAAATACAAAAAATTAGCTAGGCGTGGTGGTGCATGCCTGTAACCCCAGCTACTCAGGAGGCTGAGTTGGGAGAATCACTGGAACCCAGGAGGCAGAAGTTGTAGTGAGCCAAGATTGTGCCACTGCACTCTAGCCTGGGTGACAGAGCAAGACTCCATCTCAAAAAAAAAAAAAAAAGAAAAAGAAAAAGTCAGAAACATCTTGAGGCAGGCATAGTGCTGTCATCTGTCCAATATTGAAGATGATTTAAGAATAAGAAAGAAGAAGAGAACAAAGAAGAGAAAAAGAAGTTGCCTTAGGTGTACCTACCCAGAAAAGGACAAAGGCATTCTTGTAGTCATTGTGTTGTATTTTAGCTCTTAAACTTTTTAAGAGATTAGAATAATTTGACACATAGAAGATCTAAACCACTGAAGAGGCTCTGAAGCAGATAAAAGTAGAAAGAAAATAAAAAACTAATTAGGTACAAACTAAGCTTAACCACAATTCGTTTAAACGGTACTATTTACTCTTCACATGATTGGTTTTTCTTTTGCTTTATAGTATGACATAGCTTATATCTTTAAAGGGGAATTAAAATATTTCTGGGAATTTTTAAAAGTAAGTTCACACAGCCACATAAAAACTACAGAAACAGATAAAACCTATCTTCTCATTTATTCCCTAATCCATTCAAATTAAATATAAAAATCCAAGCAGCCACAGTGATATTCAAAAAAGCAAAAGTGAGACAAAACAAAATTCATTTGTCACCTGTGGAGGTAGTTAGCTCACCTAATCTTCACTCCAAACACCAGTAATTTTTAAAAGACAGAAATAAACATATGTTCTGCCTTCCCGGAAGGAACTATGTTTCAGGGTAGCCAAATAACCCAGTTGTGAAGAAAATGGTCTGCTTATAGAAAAATGCCAGCTAAAACATGTAGATAGAATTAGAGAATTAGAAATTCACCATTTGGAAACCCCTAATGAAATAATCAACTCAAGCAAGGATCATTAATAAATGCTAAAACAATCAAGTAACTATTGATACAGAATATAACTGAATATACACATGGTACAAAGTTCACGTCACAGACTACTGGCTTGACCCAAGGGGGAATATAGCAGAGGAGATAGGCAGTGATCACCCTAACCTTGCGATCATCTCACCATCACTAATGATGGGATGTGAATACACATTATTGCCTATGAAATAGTCTTTAAAAAAAGAAGTTGAACCTGAATCTAACTAAACCTTGCAATGGGCTGAACGTGTATGTCTTCCCAAAATTAATATGTTGACATCCTAACCCCAAAGGTGCTGGTATTAAAAGGTGGGGCCTTTAGGGGGTCATTAGATCATAAGGACAGAGGCTTCATGATTGGAATTAGTGCCCTTATAAAAGAGGCCCCAGAGAGCTAGCTAGTCTCTCCCACTATGTGAGGGCCCAGCAAGAAAGCCAATCTATGAACCAGAAAGTTGGTCCTAACCAGATATCAAAACCACATGCTCCTTGATTTTAAACTTTCTAGCCTCTAGGACTGTGAGAAATAAATTTCTGTTCTTTATAAGTCATCCAGTTTTTGGTATTTTGTTATAGCAGGCCTAAAAGCCTTTAGAACTAACTTCCAGTTAACCAGGAAAAAACAGAGTGAAAAGTTAAATGACACCATAAAAAGCAACCAGAAAATTCCAGAAGGGGAAATATTCTACAGGACAACTGACTAGTTTTTCAACAAGTCAATTTCACTAAATAAATACATAAACAAAGAGTATGTGTATTTTCCAGGTTAAAACAGTCTTGAGCTAAATAATCAAATGCAATGTGTGTCCCTTGATTAGAAGAAACTAATTTGAACAAACCAGCCACAAAAGATATTTCAGGGAGACCAAGCTGGAAGGATCACTTGAGGCCAGGAGTTTGAGACCAGCCTGGGCAACGTAGTAAGACCTCCATCTCTACAAAAACAATAAATTAGCTGGGCATGGTGGTGTGCACCTCTAGTCCTAGCTACTCAGGAAGCTGAGGCAGGAAGATCACTTGAGCCCAGGAGTGTGAGGCTGCAATGAGCTATGATTGTTTCACTGCACTTCAGGCTGTGTGAAAGAGCAAGACTTTGTCTGAAAAAATAAAAGGACATTTCATAATAATTGAGGAAATCTGAATGTGGACTGGGTAATAAATGATATAAAAAAGCCATTTTTTATTTTGTTTGAAAAGATGATTTTGTAACTATACAGGAAAATGTTCTTATTTTTTTAGAAATCTGTACTAAAGAATTTAGGGGTAAAATATCATTTTCTTTAATATACTTTCAAACACAACCAAAAAATAGTCATGACACAAATATAGCAAAATGTTTACAATCTATGTTCTATGCTTGCCTGTGAGTGCCATTAATCTCATCTCTCTGCTTTTCTGAAAGTTTGAAAATTTCAAAGTTTTATAATAAATTTTTTTACATCCCATAATTTTATAATAATTTTTTTAAAGTTTGAAGCAAATCAACAACTATAGCTTCAAAAATATCCTGACCCACAATAAACATTGAACAGGGTATATTTCTCCCATTTCCTAAAAAGTTGGCCCAGGAAGGAGTATGAGAGCTGCCATAGCTCTCCCAAGGCTCATTATTCTCCATCACTCCATGGTAAATCCCAAAATAAATTTTTTAAAAAGTTGTTTAAATTTATAATGTTTTTGATTCTATAATAATTTTATAATAAAATAATTGTAAAATGTTTTTGATTTTATAATTTATAAAAATTTTTATACATGTTTATGTTTGAAATGTCTATTTCAAACTTTATGAGATATTAAAATATAAGTAATATAGTTCATCATTTTAGAAATGCCATGCTTTTCTTCTCCAGCAATTACATAATCAAAGAGTAACTGTAGTTTTTCCTAGAACATTGCTTTGTAGGCTGGGCATGGTGGTTCATGACACTTTAGGAGGCCAAGGCAGGCAGATCTCTTGAGATCAGGAGTTTGAGACTAGACTGGGCAACACAGAGAAACCCTATGAGTAGTAAAAACACAAAAATCAGCTGTGCGTAGTGGCGTGCACCTATAGCCCCAGCTACTCAGGAGGCTGACGTGGGAAGATCACCTGAATCTGGGGAGGTCAAGGCTACAGTGAGCCAAGACTGTACCATTGCACTCCAGCCTGGGCAACAAAGTGAGACCCTGTGTCAAAAAAAAATGAAATTTAATTGAAAAAAAGAAAATTGCTTTGTAAAATTAATTTTTCAATCAAAACCAAGATTTTTCAGATATAGAGAATGCAGCCCACTGGTCAGATTTGTCAGTTCAAAGAGAAAAAATTCCAGTTTCCTATTTTTCTAGCCTGCTTATGATTATCCAATAGGATATCAAAAAAGACCAAAGCCTTTGGGATCCATGTTCAGTATTCCTGAGTCTAACTCAGGATGCCAAATCAGGAGACAAGCACATTCTCATCAATTTTCAATCATTCGAGACCAATTTTGCTTATAATTATCCAGTTCTTTTAGACCACCTTTCTCCTGAAGCCAGCCTTATGGCTATTCACTTCACTTTAGCATAAGCCCCCAAGAAGGTGAACAAAATGAGGAAACGATTGGTTAAAGTTGGCGTTTGAAATTCTGAAACATGTCCACCATTCCCTTCACCCATGCCCGCCCCTCTTAGAAGTAGTACTTTCAGATTATTTAAGAGTTGATGCTTCTATGTGGATTTTGTCAGCTGTCCTTTATAACAGCTAGTGCATTTAATTTGACACTATTTTCAGCATATATTGACCTATGCTAATTATCTGTTAAAATAAATTCCACTCTTAGAGTTAATAAAGTGTGTGTGTCATGGAAGACCCATTGAAGTAAGAAGCTGAGGAGCCCTTATGGTAAAGTGGGACAAGAAATAATAAGACATAATAATTTTCCCATGCAAATCAACAACCGTAGCTTCCAAAATATCCTGACCCACAACAAGTATTGGACAGGCCATGTTTCTCTCACTCCCTAAAAATTTGGCTCAGGAAGGAGTATGAGAGCTCCCATAGCTCTCCCAAGGCTCATTATTCTCCATCACTCCACAGGAACAGCCTGTCAGAGAAGAGTGAAAGACCATTTGTCAACCTCTCTTCAACTCCCTGATTCTAGCCAAACTTCATCAATCTCAAGTGAGGAGCCAGAGAGAAATCAAGCCCCATATATCCAGCATCATTGTCTACTGGAGTCAAAAATCACAATTCCACTACCCACCCCAACACCACTGGCCCTGTTTCTCCCAATTGCTTTTTATTGTGTTTTTCAAAAAAATCTCCTTTCCCTATCCCTGCAACACCGAGAAGGAGGAATTATAGTAGATAAATATGAAGCATGGAGATCCTTTAAAAATGTTTTTAATAATAAATGAGAAAATGAAAAGGAAAGGGTTGGGAAGGAAGGAGGGAATACAAATGCCAGGGAAATGTTCAGTTTTGTTTTTAAAGATGTTAACACTCATTTATACATCTGCAAGACACTCCCCTTAAAGTCAAGTTCTATGAGTGTGGGTCTGGTTGCATGAATAAGGATAAAATTACCTTTTTAGACGATGTTTCCTACATATCATTCAGAGACCCCTGAAGTTAGGTATCCCTCTTGTAGATGTCCTTGAGATGCTGCTGGACCTGGGAAAGAGGAAACTGGGATACGGGTCTATGCCAAAAGGTGCTTCTAGTTATAGGACAGAGAGGAAAGGGGCAGAGGGAGAAAAACCCGAAGTCTGAGAATCTGGATTGCAGAAGACTACCGAGGTCGTGGGAGAAGGGAGAGAAAACAAGGATGAAAAGCGAAAGGGGAAGAGGCATGAAATGTTGTCAAATGTCAAAAGGCATTTGGAGAGAAGTTGGGAATTGCATTAAGAAAACCACTGCAAATCTCATTTCAGACCATTTAGAGATATGCCCCCTGGGAACTGCGAGCTCAGGCTGTTTAGCATCAAACAAATGGATCCACTCCATCCCTACCCTAATTAAATAAATCATTCAGTAATTCCACTGGGTTAAAGAACCAAAATATTAAAAACCTTCAGGACCTACTCTTGCCAAATATGTCAGGGATCGTGTGTGTGTGTGTGTGTGTGTGTGTGTGTGTGTGTGTGTGTGTGTGTGTGTTCTGAGACACCACTACTGTTAAATAGGCAGAGCTAAGACTTAGGGGACTGGCAGATTATTGCAAAAAGGGCACGGGGAAGAGGGACTATGTTGTGAGCCTGGGAAAGAAGTTTGTGTGGGGACTGTGGGCAGTGAACACGTTGGGAACAATATGGAAAACTGGGAGCTGCCTTGGAATCTACAGGGCCGGGTAAGAGAATGTCCGAAAGAAAAATGAGCAGGTGCAGGATGTGTGCAGAGTCGGAGAAGAGTCCAGGGCACCCGGAGTGGCTCCAGGAACGACGGACACCCCTCAAGGCTTTTGGGGGCGGTGGGTACTAATAGAACCCAGTGTCCGGGGTGCGCCGGGGAGGCTGCGAGCGCGGCGGGATTGGGGCGCTGGAGGGTGAGGACGCGGGAGTGAGGAAGCAAAGCCTGGGCCGGGCAGGGGCCTCCCAGCTGGGCCCGGAGGCAGCAGGGGGACAAGGGCTAGGAGAGGGCATGGCGGCAGCGCGGCGGGAAGCGAGGGGCATCCGGACACTCACCCCGTTGGCCGCAGCCATCTGCCCCACGATCTCGATGGCCGTCCTGCTGAAGTACCTGCCGTCGCTGCCCACCACCGTGGTGCAGCCCCGACGGTCGCGCAGGTCGATGGACGATAGCACGCTCTGGATGAATTTGGGCAGGTAGTTGCGCTGGCCCTCGAAGAGGCCGGTAGGTCGCCGCAGAACCCTGCCGCCGGCCAGCCGCCGGTCCTCGTAGGGCGCAATGGGCACTGTTAGCACCGGGATGGGGCTCCCCTCCGTGGCGCCTCCTGGCCGGTCCTGCTGAGGCTTCCGGGGCCGGAGGCAATCTGCAGCCTGCCGGGGGCCTCCGCCCACCTGGCCGCGCACCGGGACTCCGCCTCGCGCCCAGGCCCCCTCTCCGGCAGGTCGGCACCCTGCGCCCTGCACCCGCCCGCCTGGGGACTGCCCGCCCCTCCTCTCCGTGCGGCTGCTCGCTGACTCCCTCGGCGGAGATTGCTTCTGCCTTCCTGTAAAGTTTTCTCCCGCCCACCTTCTCCGCTGCCAGACCGCCCGAGGTGTCCTCAGTTTCTCCCCAAGTTGGACTCACTTTTGGGGTGTCCCAAAATCCTGATTCCAGGGCCTGCTAGCCCGACCCCGGTGACGCCTGCACCCGCGCCTGGCCCCAGCCTTCACGCGCGATTGCCGCCCTCCGGGGCACACCCTCCGCCAGAAAACAGCCGGCGTGCAGCGAGACTTTGGGCAGAGTCCGGGTTCCTCTCCGGCGCCAGGCTCGTCTCCCTGTCTCCCTGGGAGTGCGCAGCCTACACGCACCAGTTTCTCTTTAGAACAAGCACGGGGAGGGATTTGGGAGGGGGCTGAAAACTTTTGCCATCAGCGAACAGCCTCAGCCAAAAATAACCCTGGAAAGGCGAGCTAAGAATGGTTATCTCCTGCCAGCGCTGAAATCGGAGGCTGGGCGCTGCATGTGGGGTGTGTGTGTGTGTGTGTGTGTGTGTGTGTGTGTGTGTGTACCCTCCCACCCCGACCATTTGTTGAAGGGAATCACCACTGTCAGACTTCAATCCAACAGGACCCACTCGAGCCATCCACACTTTCCCCAGCCTCCTCCAAAACAGCTCACTTTCCGGTATGGACAATTCTTTTTTTTTTTTTTTTTCCCTTGTTTGTTTGTTGTGGTGGTTGCAACAGCAGCAACACAGACGACACATATTTCCCTATTCTTCTCGCCCTTCTCACCCTCCCTACCCAGCTCCTGCCTTAGAAACAGGCTTGGCCTACACTGTATCTGTCCACACTGCCTGAACTCTTCCCTGAATTAATCGTTTTCAATAGGAGGGGGCTAAATCCCTTATTAATGCCCTACCAGGAGTGAATGAATAAAGCCAAGTTAAAGGGGAACTGGGTACCACATACTGTGCTAGGTTTCTTTGCATGTATCCTTTCATTCTGCTGGAGCTAAAGATGTTCTGCCTCCTCTCCATAAAACGCACCCAAACTCCAAAACCAGGAAATTCTCCATAGAAAATAGGAGTGAAGAGAGACAAGACTAACAGGATATACGGCAAAGCAGGAAGAAAGTTTTGTCTCCCATTTCGCTCAAGGAATTTTTGGACCCACCAAGGCTACTGTCCTGAAAGATCCTGCTGCTTCTCCTTCCCCAAATATTGTCCACTTCCTGAGAGTAAGGCTGACACGCCGCAGGCTTTTAAAGTGTTTGGTCACAGTAAGACAACTGTGAGTAATAACACACATTGTATACTGTTTTGCAATTGATAAAAGGCTTTGCATCTGTTTTTTTCTTTGGAGGCTGAAGAAAAGAATAATGGTATTCACGCAGTTCTCATTTTACAGATGAAAACAAGAGGACTTTTTCTGTGAAGTCAGGAAAGTGGTTACAATGGTACTTTCTGCCTGTCCGAATTATGTATTGCCCCTCCCCTTTCTATTAATAACATTGAAGTGTGATGGGACAACCACTGAAGCTGTCAGTTGAAACCTGCTGGGACTTTTTAGCCATTCTCTTCAACATAAAGAATGGGTGTTTTTGGAGGGGGTGAGAGGAATGGGGAAATGTTGTCAAAGAGTACAATGTTTTAGTTGAGACAGGAAGAATACATTTTGTTGAGATCTACAGCACAGCATGGTGACTGTAGTTTACAATGAAGTATTGCGTATTTCAAAATTGCTAAGACAATAAATTTCAAATGTTCTCACCACAAAAAAGATAGGTTTTGAGGTGATGAATCTATTAATTCTCTGGATTTAATTATTCCACAATGTATACATATATCATAACATCACATTATACCTCCGTAAATACATACAATTTTAATTTGTCAATTAACATATTTTTAAAAGAATAGTGTGGCCAGTTGGGGAGGTAGTTTTTTTTTTTTTTCCTCTAGTCTCTACTCAGTCTCCAAGATCCCATTCCCCATAAAATTCCTGTCACCCAGGAGGAGTGCAGTGGCACAATCATGGCTCACTGCACCCTCTCCCTCTTGGGCTCAAGCGATCCTCCTGCCTACAGGTACATGCCACCACGCCCAGCTAATTTTTGTAGCTTTTGTAGACATGGGGTTTCACCATGTTGCCTAGGCTCGTCTCGAACTCCTCAGCTCAATAAATCTGCACACTTTAGCCTCCCACAGTGCTGGGATTACAGGTGGGAGCCACCAAGCCCAACCCATAAAGTTCCTAACTTTTTATCTCCCTGGGAGTGCACAGCCTACACACACCAGTTTCTCTTTAGAACATACTTAAGAGTCTTGGCTTAGCATCCAACAGACAGAACTTTAACACTTCTACGGATCTGTGCACCTGTCTATGGTGTGGGGTTTTTAAGATCTCTTTCTAATGACACTTTATTTTGCAAAGCAGGACAGTTTCATTCCCAGAAGAGCAGGTATGGTAAATCCTTTGTTCCAGTAATGAAGACAATGATCCAAACCCTAAGCCTCAGAGAAGCCCAGAAACCCTCCAGGCCTCCATCTCTCTGCTCCTAGCACCTGCCTCTCTCTTGACATCAACATCATTCTCCCCTCTCACAGCCCAGCTCCTTCCACAGACCCAGGGATTAGGCACCAGCACCTCAGACTAGATTTTAGAGAATTACCATTCAAGAGGCAATCCTCTTCCCTTGGTTCCAATTTCAAGGTTCTCAAAGACTGGAACAGGGCTAGTTTGAGGCAATGTGCCCCATTGCATAGCCAGAAAGAACCTTACAGTGAAAAGGAAAACAATTCTTCCAAAGTAAGGGGGTGCTGATCCCCAGAGGGAGGACAGATGGGCAAACAAACAGTAACCGGGCCACCACATTCTTCACACTCACTGATCAAGGACTTCTAAAACCACTTTTCTTTTCTCTGAATTTATATAGGATTTTGTATCACTCATAAAGGAATGTCTTATAGGCTGATAACACCTTTCTATTCATGCTTACACTTAACGTTTAGGCTAGGATAATTTCCTAACCTCAGTGTCCTCACTATAAGATGGGAATTATTATAATCCCTACCTCATAAATTGTTGGGAGGATTAAAATACTTAGTAAAGTGCCTGACTAATAGAAAGGCATTCAATAAATGTTAGCTATTCATGGTGTCATCATCATTATATTTACCATTATTAGTAATCTCCTGTATTGCAAGAATTACAGTTTATATTTTTGTAGACCATCACTGTAGCTAAAGGGTCTTTGGGCCATAGGTGATATTCCATAAAGGTTGGTTAAATTGATCTGTGGTTTTTGACTATGGAAACTCAGAACTCCCTCAAAATGTACAAAACAGATTTACCTGCTAAATAAATATCTTCAAAGCTGACCCCAGGTTTGATTGAATTAATTCCAAAGAATTTGTCACAATGATGGAGAAAGGAAACTTAGAGGGCCCCACAGTTGTTTGCTGGTAAAATGAGAAGTTTGGATTAGATCAATGTTTCCCAAAATATTTTCCTCAGAATGTTAGTGCCCCTCGAATCCTGCACAAAGCAAGAGTTTCATGACCAAGTAGCTTTTAAAACTCCTGTACACTCTATTCCCATTCTTCACAATGCACACTTTCATATTAAAATTTCTGAGAGGTCCTCAACAGAAGACATCACTTAACTTTTTTTTTTTTTTTTTAAGACAGATTCTCACTCTGTCACCCAGGCTGGAGTACAGTGGCCACCACTCCTGGCCTAAAAATTTTTTAACCTGGTGCTTCCCAATCTAAACTCACAGGGACCAGTTTTCTTAATGAAAGAGAATCAGACTAGCTTGTAACCATAGCTGGTGACACTCCCCTGCCCCATTCCTTGTATGTCCTCAGTGGACTAGGTCAGGAATAAATAAATTTTCCTGATTCTCAAGGGCTGGTCACTCCTTTGCACTGAGCTCAAAGCTTCTCTGTAGCATGGGTCACAATGAATGGTAGCCCTGATAGCCTAGAGTAGCCTTTCAGCCTTCTCTGAGCCTCTAAAGACTGAGGATCCTTGGCATGAAATGGAGCAACTGATATACCCTTGCTTTCCCTGGGGACTCTCTTGCTCTCAAAAAGGCATCAGCCATCATCTCCATCTAGAGAATATACTAGCTGACTCAGCTTGACCAGCCTGTCCCAAAATGAGAATCTGGGTAAAATAAGCATTGAAACATTTCATTCCTTGTAGATTCACAAAACATATTAGCATATTACAGACTATGAAGTTCTTCAGGAAAAAAGAAACCTATTTAACTTTAATCCAACATTGCCAAGTTTTATTTGACCATGGAAGATTTTTCCAAAACACTTACAAACAGATCAAGGACATTAATCTTTCATGAAATACTAGATCCCCAGGGTCCTCTCCAGCTACATCATTCTGTGATTTTCTTTTTTATTTATGATGCATTAAAAGATTAATCTCTATCAGACTTCCATTTAGAAATTCACCAGAATGTGCAAAGGCAGCAGGTAAAATTGCTGAAGGGTATTATAAAAATACCCTCCAGTGATTTTTGAAACTTAAACTGAAATATTTATATAACTATATATTTCAGTTTGTATATTATATATATATGTATATACACACATATATATGTGTGTATATATATTGGTGTATGTATATCTATATCTATGTATATATGGCATTATATCCATTTTACAGATGCAGAAACTGAGGTTTAGAGGGGGTGAGCAATTGGTCCAAAGCCACACAGCACACAGGTAGTCATTGATAAAGGTAAAAACAAGAGTTGAAGCCTGAGGTGTAAGGACACAGAGACAAGTACACAAATGTTTACAAGTTACACATATGACACGTGCCTTTAATATGAATTTCTTGAACATTCATTTAGAGGCCTTACAATGAAGACATCAGAGTGGCAGCAAGTTCTGTTGGAATCAGGGGAGCGTGTTCTTCTATAATCCCCTGGCTAACAGGAAAGCACACTGATTTGGCCCATGGTAGTTATACACTCCCATTGAGTCAGGGGCCACTTCTATGCACACAGGAGGTGCTAAAAATATGCTGTTGACTCATTGCCTCTAAGAGCAGAAGAAATGCCAAAAGTATAGGACAAGAGGCAGAAAAGCACACGGAAAAATGTCGTAGGGCAGTCCTCTGAGGAAGTGTTAGATCCCTTTGAAATCTGTCCAAACACTTTCTTGTGCTGGGGAAAGTCAATTACATATTTCAAGCAACCCCACATGTCATACGAGTATCTTGTACGTGTTTGTGTACTCGTGTCTGTGAACTTACATCTCAGACTTCAACTTCTCGCTCCCCACCCTTATCAATGACTGCCTGCATGGCCTTGGGCAAGTTGCTTTCCCTCTTCAAAGCTCAGTTTCTGCATCTATAAAATGGACATAATGCTACCTACCTCATGGGGTTAGTGATCACATTTAAGGAGCTAATATGTGGAAATTGCTTACACAGTACCTATCACATAATAAGGGTTTAATAAGTGTTTGATGTAATTGTTTTGATTATTACTACTATTACTAAAATAATAATTACTACAATAATAATGATTCTTATTCTCTATATTAGTATTATCTTTGAAAATGGGCATGGATTATGTCTATGTAACACTTTTGGCACAATATCTAGCATTATATCACACACAAATTAGAGAATTCATGTTATTAAGGATGAAAAAATATTTTTACTGACCCTTCAATTCTTCGTAAGTAACTGCAAAAGAAGCCATTATCCCAACACATGAAATAAAAAAGAAAATTCAGTTCCTCTGGAGTTTGTTTTTGGAGGTAGCCACAGGATACCTAAATTTTTTTTCTTTTCAGAGAGACCGAGGGGCTCACTAGGTTGACCAGGCTGGTCTTGAACTCCTGGTCTCAAGCCATCCTCCCACCTCAGCCTCCCAAAGTGCTGGGATTACATGCATGAGCCACCACATCCAGCCTACCTCAAATATTGAATGCTGTTAATAAATCTCCTGAGGCCAGCATAAGAAGGTGATGGGCAAAACTAATGCAGGTATGTTTTTCTGGCTTTTTCATGTATTGGGCCAAACTTTGAAAAGCACTTACTATTAATGGCTAACTTGCAAAATTTGTGATTTATTAAAAGCAGATTTTAATTGTTTTACCTAAAAATAATAGGCCTCTGATCTGCCAAAGATGAAGATTTAATTTCTAGGTGTTCCCCACAATACCTAGAAACATCAGTGGAATCGATTATTAAACACTTTAGAACTGTTCTCATCAAAGTTCTTTAATATATAATAGAGCAAAAGAAAAGTTTCTTTTCTAAAGGCTTCTCTATACTTTTTTTAATAGTTGAATTTCATTTCTGAAGGCTCCTAAAAAGAATAGAATTTAGATCTTTATTAAAGAGGAAATATATTTTCCATGTTTAATTTAAATGACATTCCATCAGTCATTTGCAATCTTAGCCTACACGGAATTTCTTTTTTTGGTAGTTTTTATGTTTGGGCTTTAGGAGGGGATTCCCAATAATCTCTATATAAATATTTCTAATCTCTATATAAATATTTTAACATTTCAATGTAAATTAGTTTTTTAAAGCTATTTTATCCATAAAAATAATAAATTTGCATGGCTGAGGGTGAAATAATGTGATACCAGGACCCCTCAGTTTTGGGGGTTGTGAGTAGATCCCATCTTCATGTTCCTCCAGCCCAGCCCAAGCCTGGCTCAGGGCCTCCTCCCCCATTTGCCAGGAACCACCATCCCCAGGGATTCTATGTGCCCTGCCTGACCAGTGTTCTCCATCAGAGTTTACCAATCTTTTGTTCATTCCCTCAGAGCACAGCTAAGCAAGAGTACACTAATTTGAAAATTAACTCAAGCAAATAGAGGAACAATATCCCCAACACATTGCATTTTAACATAGGGTTTCCTGGACACACTGTTTCAACCCAAGAGTTGGGCTAATAGTAGGAGTTCCATCTGCTAAAATACGGCTGTCAGCTTCAGAGGGAAATTCATGAACGTCTTCGTAGTTTGTTTTTACGTTTCACTTGGCACTGTTTCTAAAATTTCCTCTGAAGCCAAAAAATAAGTTATTTCCCAGCACACTGGGCACTTTTCATTTATCATTGGATTGATTTTTGTAACTTGCAGTAGGAGCTGAAATCGACCAGGGGGTTCTTATCCAACAGACAGCAGCAAAACTCTTTGTGTATCTGCGTTCCTTTCAACAAGCGTGACTTCCTCAATGGCATCATTCGTGAGCGTAACACAGAGCTCAGCAATAACGTTTCTTCACTAACCCTACCAGGTATCCAACATAGGATGTTACTTCCTTTCACTGTTTTCCGACTCCTGGCAGATATTAATCATTGGGATTTGGGAACAAGGAAATAGAATTTCTGAGAATGCTTGGGAATTCCCAAATTCATATGATTTTCATAACACTTCACTTACAAGTTTTTGAAAAATAATAAGTGACTATAATAACAAGCAAATAGTCGTTTTTTTCTGTAACAGGATTATATGAAAAGTTTTAGTAGTCTTCTGTTTTTAAAAGATATGATAACAAATGATGATTTCTTATTATTAGGAGCCAACATATTGTAACAAGATTATAAAATCCAATAGCATTAATAGAGAAAACATTAAAAAGAAATGAATATTATCACAAAATAAATGCTAAAGAAAAGTCCTTTAAAGATTGAAAGGTAACACCACAAATACTTAATGCTTTAATCGTTGTTTACATGACATTGTTAAACAAGGCATCAATCATCCCCTCCAATACCATTTAAATAACATAACATTCTGATCTCCTGGCAAGATGAATAGCACTAGAAAGAAGCAACTGTCAAAATGGCCGATTTAAGGGCATATTTTGTTTCTAAAACTTGGCATTTCTTCGAAAACCTCTCATAGGATTTGTAAAACATATACTATGCCTATGAACACATTAATATTTATTTGCAGAAATGGTTCACTGTTAGCAGTGGACAAGGCCATGAACACACACTTGTAACACAGCAACAGATACAAGAAAGTCTGACTGAGGCTCCTTTACTGCTCCTGTCCTGTTCACCTTAACTTTCATCTCCACATGTCAGTGCTTCCTCATCTTGCTTGACTTGAAGTCAGTGCATTTCTTCAAGCCAGTAAGTTCTCTATACTGACTATTAAGCTGTAATTTTCACAGGAAAATTAGAATGTTCCTTCCCATTTTCCTAATTTCTCAACTGACTTTTCTCAGAATTCAGAATCCATAAATATTGAAATGCCAGGAGAGAATTTCCAAATGGAAATGCTGTTCCCTTCGTCCATTTTCAGAAGAAACCGTAGGATAGTGTTATCCTTCTCTTCTCCAATTTTTTTTTCCTGCAAACTTATGGTTATCACCTCTTTAAGTGAGTAGCTCATAATTTTGCCTCCCCTGCAAATGGTCCCAAAACAGTGAAGTGGGTCCTCTTTAGCTGTGTCTTTAGTACATAATCCTGCATTTCTGACCATATGCAGGGAATGTGACCCAGGGAAGGATCCCTGACTCAATGGGATTTCTCTTGCTGTCTCTAGAAATTGAACACTGGAACGCAGACGTACAGAGGCTGGTAGCCATCGTGGTGTGCTATATTGATGACGGCAGCAGTGGCTGGTGTGGGGGCAGTTAATTGACAGCTACCTGTTGCTGACATCCCAGGAACTGCCTGAACCTCCTCTTTCCCAGTCATAAGATATCTAAGATTCAGCAGTATTCTTCATTAAATCCTAGCATGGTTTAAGCTAGCCAGAATTAGGTTCTGTTGCTTTCAATCAACAGAACCTTAGCTAATACGTTGTTATTTCCTGGTCTTTGTTCCTTTAATTTTCCAGGAAAAGAAGGGAAAATGGCTTATTGGTTTTAAAAAGAGACAAGGGACAACATACCATTTATGCAAAATTTAGAAGCACTCAAAGGAAACTCTGGAAAGTTCCTGAGACATACCTAGGTAGGATCAGCATAAAACTTGAACAGTGTATCTAGATCATGGTTGCCATGGTTGCCTTGACACAATGAACATCTGTATCAAGATCATATTTTCTTGGTGGGACAGAGAGAAGCACAAGGCGGGACTCACATTTACAGTAATCCTTGTTTTCCAGGGACCATACAACCCAGTTTGTCCAGAGCTGTTCATCTTAAGTTTGTTATCCCACCATAATTATAAATAGAACCTCCTTTTTCTCTCAAGAATATCCCACTTTGGATGATAATTTCTGTGACTACCCATTAACAATATTTAATAACTATAGAAAACTGCTTCTCTATATTTTTTGTATGTTTGAAACATTTTATAACAAAAATATCTTTAAAGTTATCACCTACACAGAATATAGCTGCCAAATGCTCCTACTCTGCTATTCTAACCATGAATCCCTCTGGGGCCCCTTCCTCCTACGGCGCTTGTGAGGATGAAATGAAATAAGCTCTATGAAGTGCCCAACAGTGACCAACACTGAATAAAATACAGCCACCATAGGTGGCCTTCCCTTATGTTCACCAAACTCCTGATAAGTTATTCGGTGATGTTTTAATCTTAATATTTTATGTAGATTATACATTCATCTGATTCAAAATGCAAAAGGTACAAAAGCGTATACAGTTAAAAGTTTCCCAACCCACTACCATTTATCTCCCTGGAGGCAACTGTTTCCAGATTTTTGAATATCCTTAAAGAATATCATATGTATGGAAAAGAAAGATTATATATTTATATGCATCTGTGTATGCATTTTCCTATGAGAGGCTCACAAAGTCTCCTTGAAGAGATATCATTATTACAAATACCCCTCAATTTACAATAGGGTTATATTCCAATAAACTTATGAAAATATTGTAAGCTGAAAATGCATTTAATACACTTAACCTACTAAACATCATAGCTTAGCTCGGCCTACCTGAAACACTCACATTAACCTACAGTTAGGCAAAATCATCTAACAGAAAGCCCATTTTATAATAAAGTGGGCTTTGAATATCTCATGTAATATAATGAATACTGTACTGAAAGTGGAAAACAGAATGGTTGTATGAGTACTCAAAGTACAGCTTCTGCTGAATGTGTATTGCTTTCAAACTATCTTAAAGTTGAAAAATCGTAAGTCAAAATATTCTAAGTCAGGGATTGTTTGTACTTCTACTTTACATGATGAAATTGAGCCTTGAAAAGATTAAGTGACTCGCCCAAGGTCACACTGGCAGTTAAATAGTGAAACTTGGATCCAAATTGTTCAGTCACTACATGTATTGTCTTGAAATTTGAAAAAGTGGAAGAGGAATTAAACTACTAAATTGAAGGACTATTTTAGGCATAGAAGAAGCAGATGCCTTCATGTCCAAGTGATTGTGAAAAGCCCACTTGCCCCAAAATATGTCTCCTGGTCATATGAAATTCCACCATTTCAGATTTTTACCTGGGGATTTAGAGTAATCTGCTGTTTTCCTAGAGCTCCCCTAAAATAGAAATAGAAAATTTTGGAAGGCTAAATATATGCTAACATTGGAAAACTCATTTTCTCCCCTTCGTAAGGCAAGGTACTGAAGGAGGGGGCCCTACGGGCTGTGCAGGGACATCCTGGAGGCATGGGGAGAAGAAACTGAAAGGCAAGTTTGTATGGAACAAAGAATACCGATCTCAGGATTCTCCCTTGAACCTGCCCTAACTTTGTTCAAATAGACTTAGCCACTGACCTGCTGTCAAAAGACCACAGCCAATCTGACTTGTTTTCAATATAATGATGAATATTGATTTGGTCCCTTCATCCAACATTCTCAGCTGGATCTTTTTTGACCAAGGATATACATTACTAGGTGAGTACAGGCAGTTAATTCTTCCACACGGGACTTCGGAGTTTCTGAGTTAACCAGAATCACCCACCTTAACATCTGCCAGTTTATACCCCAAGTCCTGACCAGTGCCCCCTACCTGCTATGCCTCATGTTTTCAATAGAGCATAAAATCAGAAATGAAAGATGAAACATCATAGCCAATATCACAGAAATACAAAGGATCCTAAGAAACTGCTAGGTATAATTATACACTAACTAATTGGATCATCTAGAAGAAATGGATAAATTCCCAGACACATAAAACCTACCAAGATTGACTCATGAAGAAATTTAAAAATCTGAACAGACTAATAGCAAGCAAGGAGGTTGAATCCGTAAGAAAATGTCTCCTATCAATGAAAAACCCAAAACCAGATGGCTTCCCAGATTAATTCTACCAAATATTTTAAGAAGAACTAATACCAGTCCTTCTCAAACTCTTCCAAAAAGCTGAAGTGGAGGGAATAATTCCAAACTCATCTTACAGGGCCAGCATTACCCTGATTCCAAAGCCAGACAAGAACACTACAAGAAAGGAAAATGACAGGCCAATAGCCTTGATCTACATAGATGCAAAAATCCTCAACAAAATCCTAGCAAACCAAATTCAATAGCACATTGAAAGAATCATTCACCATGATCATGTCATGGTTCAACATAAGCAAATCAATACATATAATATACCATATTAGAAAAATAAAGGATAGAAACTATATGGCCATCACAATAGATATAGAAAAAGCTTTTGACAAAATTCGAAACCCTTTCATGGTGAAAAAAAAAAAACACCCAACAGATCACGTATTGAGGGACTGTATCCCAACAAAAAAAAGGCCATATATGACAAACCCATAGCTAACACCATGATCAATGGTGAAAAGTTGAAACTTTTCCTCTACCATCAGGAACAAGACAAGGATGCCCACAGACACCACTTCTCAGGGTAATTAGGCAAAAGAAAGAAATAAAAGGCATCTTAATAGGAAAGGAAGAAGTGAAACTGTCTCTACTGACGGCATGATCTTGTTATATATAGAAAACCCTACAAGCTCCACTAAAAAAAGGTTAGAACTCAACACAAAGAAGGGAACAATAGACACTGGGGGACTCCAAAGGTGGGAGGGAAGGATGGTGGGAGCAAGGGTTGAAAAACTACCTATCGATTACTATGCTCACTGCTTGGGTGGTGGGATCATTAGAAGCCCAAACCTCAGCACCATGCAATATACCTGTTTAAGAAACCTGTACATCTACGCTCCTGACTCTAAAATGAAACATGCAATATTTAAAAAAGAAAAACAAATAAATAAAATTTGAAAACTGTTAGAACTGAACTGATAGGTGATATCAGTAAAGTTGTAGGATACAAAATCAACATATAGAGCCTTGAACACAGCAACATCCAGCTGTCTGACACGAAAGTCTCAGGGGCAAGAAAACCTCTATATGAACTCAGAAACAATGAGCTAAGTTGTGTTTATGTCTGAAAGGATGTTAAGAACTTCATTCATGTTACATCAGAGCCAACAGAAAGAACCAACAGGAAACCTGCACCCAACAAACAGAAATGACAAGATGAAGGGAAAGCAGAGGTAAGGGCTTACCTTAGAAAGGGCAAGTGATTAGCTCAATATGCAATACAATGTTTGCTCCTGAGCCAAAAATTTGTACAATAATTTGGATATTACTTGCACAACCAGAAAAATCAGCCACTCATTAGGAAAATGTGTTTCTGTAGAAGTCTTAGGACTCAGCTATCTATAATAACATGAAAAGACAATATTTTCATCCAAAATGAGTATTTTTGTTTGTCTTGGCTTGTTATTCTAACGTCAACAGCCTCTAAATAAACTGTTGAAGTACATGATATAACCACCTCTTTCTCCATCTTTCCCATTGCTCCCATAGGGTTTCAGTTGTGCAATTTCACCATTAGCAAAGCTTTTTGCTGAAATCTGGCTTTTCAAAGGGAGAGTATCCAGAAACAGAAGATGCTGATCTGGGAGGCTCTTCCTAATAGAACTGCTGCTTCAGTTTAACTTGAAAAAGCCCACACCCAGTTCCTAATGACAAACATCTGAACACCGGGTCTTCCCCTGAGCAAGACCACGCTATGCCTCCTGCTCGCTCTGTTCTATAAGCAACCCACAGATTGCTCCCTGTGAAGAGGAGCCTGCCAGGGGAGCAGCATTCCACCAGACCCTGATTTAGCAAGATATTTCCGTATCATTCCCCCAACCAGCTGGAAGTCCTCCACTGCTCTTGTGTAAAAATCTAACTCATCTCGCTGAATTTCCTGATTTAAAAGTCTAATTCATTTCACCAAAAGTGTGACAGAAGGAAACCAAGTACACCATCTCTCTCTTACCAAACCAAAGCTATTGCATGTGCATTCTGGGGGGAAAACATGGTCCAAATATGTTATGGAGGGGGTGCCAGCCCAGTGTCATCCTCTTACTATTGCCATAGGATCTTGGCAGATGGCATCAGAGGAAAAACAAGTTTATCGATTACTTTCAACCATTAAGCTCACTCCTCCATGAAAAATAAGTCACAAGTCCAATGTCTCTTATTAAAATAAGCACTGCAAAATATAAAGGAGTCACAGTTTTAAAATGGGCACACGTTCTGTAAGCAGTGAACCATGTTAGAGGTGCACTGTTTACATTGTATAAAGTCCCCTGGAGCCAGGGTTAGGAAGCGCATCTGTTCTTTGGTGTTCTGGGATGAAGGAGAAAGGAAAATGTGCTGCCAGAAGTGAGTGGGAAGGAGCCCATGAGATAAAGGAAGTAAATCCATTTGCTGATTGCAATAATAATGGTAATACACGAAGCTATACATACATACATACATACATGCAAATTTTCACATTTTTTTAAAAAAAGAACTTAAGGCTTCCACTCATGTAATCAGCCCTTATGAACTCTCCTGATTAGCTGCAAGGAAAATCTTCCTTTCTCCTCTTTCTTGCACCATCCTGGGCTCCCTTTTGACTTGTTTTTTTTTTTTTTTTTTTTTTTTTAACTTATAAACGATCAGCTCATATTCTGAAGTTTGTAGTCCCCTCCCGCCCCCTCTCTCTCTATACGGCTCATTTACATTGGCAGCTGTCGTGCTGCTGGGCATCCTCAAACCCACAAGTTTCCCTTTAATGTTTGAGCAGACAAACATGATCATGCACTAGGCATCACTGTGCCACTCAAAATGCTTTTTTGTTTTTTTTTATTGCATCTGAGAGAAATCTCAAGGTTGCAAACCTGGAGTCAGAATTGTCTCCATGTGTCTCAGTGGGAAGAGTATCGTGTGAAGAAACAAGTTGATTCTACTAATCAAAAGGAATTTTTTTTGATATCAGGTCATCCTCCGAATGAATTTATATTACCGAGTGGAGGGTCACATGAAGAAAATGGTCAAACAGCACCACATAGAGCAAGAGCTGAGAAGTGCAGTGGAGACGGGCTGTGTCAGGAAAGAAAAGCAAGCTGGGGCCTGGCTCAGCGCTCTCCCCTCTGCTCCTGTCTGCACGGAAAGATTAGGATGACAGTGGCAGGAAGCCTGTGCACCTAGTATGCATCACTTGAAGGGAACACACAGATTCCAGTAAACAGTTGGAAGGAAATGTTAATACCAGGCTCTGCTAAACAATATGAAATGACTCCTAGATGAGACAAGCAGCTTTCATCAAAGTTCCCTGATACCTGAAAAGACAGCCCAGGGGATCCTGCACTACATGTGGTGTATGTAAATTAAGCGAGTTTTTTTTCCCCTTTGTAATCAAGGCTCATACACAAACAAAATCACACTTTAGAAACGGCCTATTTCAACTTGTAACTAGCTTGCTTTCAGGGGCTCCAGGTCAAAAAGAAATAGAGCACAAAGACGCTTTCTCCTTAGGCATCATACACAAATTCACTCTCTCCGTTTCTTTCCCACATGGAGCAACAAAGCCGTCAGACCTCTCCATCCACACATCGGGTCCTTCCTGATTAAAGTGAGTTAAATCACAGCCCTCTCTCTCTAGATGGCAGGCGACAAGAGGGGGATGCTTGCCTCAAGAAGTCCTCCCCATCCCTCTGCATTCATGCTAGCCCGAGCGGAGAGATGCAAGAAATTACGGATGCATTTTAATTCCCCAGACCCTGCAATTAAAAATGGAAATTTTTTGGCCACGCCTGTTGGCTCACGACTGTAATCCCAGCACTTTCAGAGGCCGAGGTCGGCGGATCACCTGGGGTCAGGAGTTCGAGACCAGCCTGGCCAACATGGTGAAACCCTGTCTCTACTAAAAATACAAAAATTAGCTAGGAATGGTGGTGGGCGCCTGTAGTCCCAGCTACTCGGGAGGATGAGGCAGGAGAATCACTTGAACCCGGGAGGCAAAGTTTGCAGTGAGCCAAGATCGCACCACTGCACTCCACTCTGGGTGACAAAGGAAGACTTCATCTCAAAAAATGTTTTTAAAAAATGGAAGTGTTGTTCTTTCATTTGTAAATGTGTTTTGGTAAAAGAGGGGCAGTTTAAGCAACCCTTTCTATTGTCTACATTGTTAAAATTCATCCGACATGGACTCTTGACTCCGTTTTGCCTGGGCAGACCCAATTCAAGCATTTACAACAGCTATAACCTCCTCAAATCAAAAAGAGGAATCAGCATTATTGCTAAGTTCAAATAAGGTCTTGTTTTATTTCATTTTCATTTTTGAATGCAGCCATTCCTCCATGTGCTGTCATCAGGTAAGATTGTCAGTCCTGATTAGGTAAAGGTATTATTACAAAATGCAATTCTTAAAAATTCAGTGTCTAACTACACTTTTAATAAGCCTTTCCCGCTCCCCTATGTATTCTCCCTTAGACACCCCTTCTCAAATTTAAAATCACAGAAACTAAAATATGATGCCTAAAGAGAGCCTAGCGACTGCCAGTCCTCTAATTTGATGAGTGGGAGTACTGAAGCCCAGAGGAGGTCAAGTAATTTGTTCCCAATGTCTTAGATAAGAAGAAAATGACCAGCTGGGAAATCCCACTCATGTCAAGGCAGAGGCACAGGGCCACAGACTGTGGTTGAATTGTGCCACACTCCTACATCCTTCTTTAGGAATCACAGAACATTCCTGTGTTGAGTCGGAGTCACTGACTTCCTTTTCAGGCTGATTGAGTTCTGTCCTTACAGGCTGCGACAAGAAGTTTTGGTATTATGCTACACCAAGACCATTTACCTTGTTCAAGAAATGCACAGTCCTTAGAGCCCAGCAACTTTCCCCATGTCCAGTAAATGTAGCTTCTCCATTAGAAGCTGTCAGAATGGAGCCTTCTGGCTCATCTTGATTTTGATTTGTGCAAGAATGAATGGTTGTGCTAAGACAGCTTTCCTAGCTGATAGAGAGCAAAACTTTTTTCTCATAATCCATAAAAAAATTAAATTAGAACTTTTTTCTCATAATCTGTGAAAAAATATTAAATTAAATCTGGCTCGTCTTGATTTTGATTTGTGCAAGAATGAATGGTTGTGCTAAGACAGCTTTCCTAGCTGATAGTGAGCAAAACTTTTTTCTCATAATTTATAAAAAATATTAAATTAGAAGCATAGAGTTTATTTCATGACTTTTATCTTCCTGCAATTTTCTTGTGGGCATAAATGATTTGTTTTTATCTTGCCTGCCCCCCAATCCCTTTTCCAAGAGACTAAAAGAGTATCTAGTGCAAAGTGGAGACTCAAATATTTTTTAATAAACAGTGATCCCAGCCACCCAGTGCATGTTGCCAAATGCCAACCCCATAAATGATCAAACACATCATCTCATTCAGCCAATCAAAATCAAGTGCTACCTATTTTTTTAAGTTTTCATAGCCCTTGGGCATCTGCTTTCTCAGCATTTCCCAAACTTGAGTCATTCTCATCCTGCCTTCCTAATTTTGATCTGTCAATTACCTCTACTATTATTTATTTCATATATTTTTAAATAGACCCACTTTTGAAACTTAAATACACGCCTTTTAAAAGGAAGCTTTCTTACTACTATACACCAAAAGCCATTATTACTTGTTCTAAGAACTCATAACAAGATGGTCACAACTATTAAAATTTACTAATGCGCATCCACATACTCTCTAAATTCATGGAGCATCTGCACACACTTTAAGAAACAATTCTGCATTACTCACTCAATTTTCTTGACATCCTTCTGAGGCAGGACAAACCTTGGGCCCAAAGAATTGAGGTAGGAGTCCAAGCAAGTTGCCAGCCACATAAAGGCAAACCTTGGCTCGGAAGTCAGGACTACCAGCCCCTAGGTTATGGTTCATGCTCTTTCCTCTGCTCTCCAGAACCTCCTATCTCCAAGTGTAGTTAGCAGCCCAGATGCAGCAGCATCCTCTAGAGACTTGTAAAAAATGCAGAAGCTCAGGCTCCACCCCAGGCCTATGCACACTGAATCTGCATTTTAACAAGGTCCAGGTAATTCACGTGCACATTAAGTTTGAAAAGGCCTGGTCTAGATCAGCGGTTCTCTAACTTAGCAGCACATTAGAACCATCTGTAGAGACTTTAAAAATACCAGTGCCTGGGCTTCACCTCCCAGAGAATCTGACTTAAGTGTCTGGGGTTTGCCATGAGTCTAGGTATTTTTAAAAACTCCTCAGCTTATACAAAGCTGGCAGGGCCGGGCACAGTGGCTCATGCCTATAATCCCAGCAGTTTGTGAGGCCAAAGTGGGCAGATTGCTTGAGTCCAGGAGTTTGAGATTAGCCTGGGCTAAAACCCCATCCCTACAAAAAAAAAAATACAAAAAGTAGTTGGGCATGGTGGTGGCACATACCTGTAGTCCCGGCTACTCAGGAGGCTGAGTCCTCGCTTGAACCCAGGAGGTCACGGTCTGGTCAACAGAGCAAGACCCTGTATCAAAACAAACAAACAAGCAAACAAAAAATGCTAGCAGCTTACCAGCTAGGGAGGCCTGTAGAGGCAAGTTTTCCAAATGGGGCTATATTAGTTGTTCCAGAACTTTAGCTGCATCAAAACCACCTGGATGGCTTGTTCAGCTACAGAGGGTCTGGCCATGCCCCTAGAGTTTCCAGCTGAGGGTCTGGAATGAGGCCCGATGATTTGCATTTCTAACAATCTCCAGGTGATGCTGATGCTGTGGGTCCAGGGACCACATTTTGAGAATCTATGCTAAATGAATCGGAGAAGACCAAAGCTCAAACTTATTCCAAGAACTTTTCAAGGCCCACCTGCAAGTTGTAGTGGAAGTAAGCATCTAAGGGTGCAAAAAAGTTTCACTGTAGACTAAGGCCTTTTACCTGAGCTCTCAAATGTTCACATTTCTCTTATCAACCTAAATAACAAACAGAGAGAGGCTCTCCACAAGAAAAAGATATTCGTTTGGAAACAGAGCCTTGCAATAGAAACAGGCAAGCCAGAGTAAACTATATGCATATTCACGGAGGTAAAGGAAGACAAAAGAAATAATGAGGAAGATTATATGATCATTTGGAAATGATTATCCTTGGCTACAAAGATCAATAACAAAGGTGATGCCAGGCACAGGTTGGACAGGCAGTTGTTGGGCAAATATACTTCAGAAGCATTGTTGTGTGCAAAGTTGCAATGGGCTTTGTGCAAGATTGTGTTTTTTGCAGTCTTCTGTGATAAGTTTTTGTTATCACGCATACAAGCCCAAGAATCCTTTATTGCATGGCCTTCCCTGGCTCTATTTCTCAGGGTTTTGGTTAGGGGAGGGGTATTTTTAACACTCTCAATGTAAAAAACGCCATAAGGTAGGTACCCCAATTGCTTGTTTCATCTTCATAAAATAACTTTTCCACCCGAACAAAGTCTACACATAAATTGTAAAAATACCCTGGCATGCAGTCCCTGGAAAAGTCTGGAGTCATTCTCGGGGTTCCCACCCAGGTGGGCAAGCGTAGCCACCACAGATAAACACAAAGTAGGGGTCCCCGCTGGTGTTCAGCGGCAGGCAGTGGCCCTGGTTCTGATATTTGGCTGAAAACACAGCTCCTCTTTGTCACCCTCAGGACATTTCAGCTATTTCCTAGATAATAATCTCACTTCACCCTGCACAAAACAGGCACATGATCATGTCACTCTGACCTGGTTTGAGTCCAAGGAGAATTTTGTTTTTAAAATAATTTAGGTTAGTAGATAAAATATGAACTTTGGGCCAGGAGTGGTGGCCCATGCCTATAATCCCAGCACTTCGTGAGGCCAGAGTGGGCAGATTGCTTGAGTCCAGGAGTTTGAGACTAGCCTGGGCTAAAACCCCATCCCTACAAAAAAAAAAAATACAAAAATTAGTTGGGCATGGTGGTGGCACATACCTGAAATCCCGGCTACTCAGGAGGCTGAGTCCTCGCTTGAACCCAGGAGGTCACGGTCTGGTCAACAGAGCAAGACCCTGTATCAAAACAAAGAAACAAACAAACAAAAAATGGTAGCAGCTTACCAGCTAGGGAGGCCTGTAGAGGCAAGTTTTCCAAATGGGGCTACATTAGTTGTTCCAAAACTTTAGCTGCATCAAAACCACCAGGATGGCTTGTTCAGCTACAGAGGGTCTGGCCATGCCCCTAGAGTTTCCAGCTGAGGGTCTGGAATGAGGCCCGATGATTTGCATTTCTAACAATCTCCAGGTGATGCTGATGCTGTGGGTCCAGGGACCACATTTTGAGAATCTATGCTAAATGAATCGGAGAAGACCAAAGCTCAAACTTATTCCAAGAACTTTTGAAGGCCCACCTGCAAGTTGTAGTGGAAGTAAGCATCTAAGGGTGCAAAAAAGTTTCACTGTAGACTAAGGCCTTTTACCTGAGCTCTCAAATGTTCACATTTCTCTTATCAACCTAAATAACAAACAGAGAGAGGCTCTCCACAAGAAAAAGATATTCGTTTGGAAACAGAGCCTTGCAATAGAAACAGGCAAGCCAGAGTAAACTACATGCATATTCACGGAGGTAAAGGAAGACAAAAGAAAAAATGAGGAAGATTATATGATCATTTGGAAATGACTATCCTAGGCTACAAAGATCAATAACAAAGGTGATGCCAGGCACAGGTTGGACAGGCAGTTGTTGGGCAAATATCCTTCAAAAGCATTGTTGTGTGCAAAGTTGCAATGGGCTTTGTGCAAGATTGTGTTTTTTGCAGTCTTCTGTGATAAGTTTTTGTTATCAGGCATACAAGCCCAAGAATCCTTTATTGCATGGCCTTTCCTGGCTATATATGTCAGGGTTTTGGTTAGGGGAGGGGTATTTTTAACACTCTCAATGTAAAAAATGACATAAGGTAGGTACCCCAATGACTTGTTTGGTCTTCATAAAATAACTTTTCATAAAATCTCTGTAAAAGTGGAAATATCTACACCGCTTTCTCTGTAAATGTGTAAACATTTACAACGCTATCTGTATAAACATGGAAGTATTTACACCACCGTCTCTAAAAACATGGAAATATCTACACCGCTATCTCTATAAACATGGAAATATCTACACCGCTATCTCTATAAACATGGAAATACCTACACCGCTATCTGTATAAACATGGAAATATCTACACCGCTATCTCTATAAACATGGAAATACCTACACCGCTATCTGTATAAACATGGAAATATCTACACTGCTGTCTCTATAAACATGGAAATATCCACACCTCTATCTGTATAAACATGGAAATATCTACACCACTGTCTCTATAAACATGGAAATATCTACAATGCTATCTCTATAAACACGCAAATATCTACACCGCTGTCTCTAGAAACATGGAAATATCTACACCGCTAACTCTAAAAACGTGGAAATATATACACCGCTATCTCTAGAAACATGGAAATATCTACACCGCTATCTCTATAAACGTGGGAACATCTACACCGCTAACTCTATAAACCTGGAAATATCTACACGGCTATAAGTATAAATGTGGAAATATCTACACTGCTATCTGTATAAACATGGAAATATCTACACCGCTATCTCTATAAACATGGAAATACTTACACCGCTATCTGTATAAACATGGAAATATTTACAAAGCTATCTCTATAAACATGGAAATATATACACGGCTATCTGTTTAAACATAGAAATATCTACACCACTGACTGTATAAACATGGAAATATCTACACCGCTTTCTGTATAAACATGGAAATAACTACACAGCTGTCTCTATAAACATGGAAATATGTACACCGCTATCTGTAGAAACATGGAAATAACTACACCGCTGTCTCTATAAACCTGGAAATATCTACACCGTTATCTGTTTTAATGTGGAAATACCTACACCGCTATCTGTATACACGTGGAAATATCTACACCGGTATGTGTATAAACGTGGAAATATCTGCACCGCCATGTGTATAAACTTGGAAATTTTTACACCGCAATCGGTATAAAAGTGGAAATATCTTCACCGCTATCTCTATAAACGTGGAAATATCTACACCGCTATCTCTATAAACGGGGAAATATCTACACCGCTATCTGTATAAACGTGGGAATATCTACACCGCTATCCCTATAAACGTGTAAACATTTACGCGGGTATCTGTAAAAACTTGGAAATATTTACACCGCTATGTCTATAAAAATGGAAATATCTACACCGCTATCTCCATAAACATGAAAATATCTACACTGTTGTTTGCATGAACATGAAAATATCTACACCGCTATCTCTATAAACATAGAAATATCTACATTGCTGTCTGTATAAACATGGAAATATCTACACAGCTATCTGTATAAACAAGGAAATATCTACACGGAAAGCTGTATAAACATGGAAATATCTAGATAGTCATCTCTATAAACATGGAAATATCTACACCGATATCACTATAAACATGGAAATACAAACACCGTTATCTGTATAAACATGGAAATATCTACACCGCTATCTCTATAAACATGAAAATACTTACACCACCATCTCTATAAGCATGGAAATATTTACACCACTATCTCTATAAACATAGAAATAACTACACCGCCATTCCTATAAACATGGAAATATGTACACCGCCATCGGCATATACATGGAAATATCTACACACACATCTGTATAAACATGGAAATATCTACACTGCCATCTGTATAAACTTGGAAATATCTACACTGACATCTGTAGAAAGATGGAAATGTCTACAAAGCGATCTGTATAAACATGGGAATTTCTACACTGCTACCTGTATAAACATGGAAATATCTACACCACTATCTGTATCAACATGGAATTAACTACACCGCAATCTGTATAAACATGGAAATATCTACAAAACTATCTCTGTAAACATGGAAATATCTACACAGCTATCTGTGTAAACTTGGAAATATCTACACCGCAATCTGTGTAAATTTGGCAATACCTACACAGCAATCTGTGCAAAAATGGAAATATCTTCACCGCTATCTCTGTAAACATGGAAATATCTACACAGCTATCTGTATAAACATGGAAATATCTAAACTGCCATCTGTATAAACATGGAAATATCTACAGCGCCATCTGTATAAACATGGAAATAACTACACTGCCATCTGTACAAACATGGAAATATCTACACAGCCATTTGTATAAACATGGAAATAGGTACACCGCTATGTCTATAAACATGGAAATATCTACACTGTTATCTGTATAAACATGGAAATATCTAAATCGCTATCTGTATAAACAGGGAAATATCTCCACCGCTACCTGTATAAACATGGAAATATCTACACCCCTTTCTGTATAAAGATGGAAATATCTACACCGCTATCTGTATAAACATGGAAATATATACAATGCTATCTGCGTAAACATGGAAATATCTACACAGCTATCTGTGTAAACTTGGAAATATCTACACAGCTATCTGTGTAAAAATGGAAATATCTACACAGCAATCTGTGCAAAGATGGAAATATCTACACTGCTATCTCTGTAAACATGGAAATATCAACACCGCTATCTGTATAAACATGGAAATATCTATACCACAGTCTCTATAAACGTGGAAATATCTCCACCACTATCTGTATAAACATGAAAATATCTACACCGCTATCTGTATAAACATGGAAATATCAACACTGCCATCTGTATAAAGATGGAAATATCTACACCGCGAGCTCTATAAACATGGAAATATCTACACCGATATCTCTATAAACATGGAAATACCAACACCGTTATCTGTATAAACATGGAAATACCTACACCGCTATCTCTATAAACATGAAAATACTTACACCACCATCTCTATAAGCATGGAAATATTTACACCTCTATCTCTATAAACATAGAAATAACTACACCACCATCCCTATAAACATGGAAATACCTAGTCCGCCATCTGCATATACATGGAAATATCTACACACACATCTGTATAAACATGGGAATATCTACACTGTCATATGTAGAAAGATGGAAATATCTACAAAGCGATCTGTATAAACATGGGAATTTCTACACCGCTACCTGTATAAACATGGAAATATCTACACCGCTATCTGTATCAACTTGGAAATAACTATACCGCTATCTGTATAAACATGGAAATATCTACACAGCAATCTGTGCAAAGATGGAAATATCTACACCGCAGTCTCTATAAACATGGAAATATATACACCGCTATCTGTATAAACATGGAAATAAATACACCACTATCTGTATAAACATGGAAATTTTTACACCGCTATCTGTATAAACATGGAAATATTTCCACCGCTATCTTTATAAACACGGAAATAACTACACCGGTGTCTTTAAAAACATGGAAATACCTACACCGCTATCTCTGTAAACAATGAAATATCTACAACGCTATCTGTGTAAACATGGAAATATCTACACAGCTATCTGTGTAAAGTTGGAAATATCTACACCGCAATCTGTGTAAGCATGGAAATATCTACAACGCTATCTGTGTAAACATGGAAATATTTACAACGCTATCTGTGTAAACAGGGAAATATCTACACAGCTATCTGTAAAACGTGGAAATATCTACACCACTATCTGTATAACCCTGAAAATATCTACACCGCTATCGGTATCAACATGTAAATAACTACACCGCTATCTGTATAAACATGGAAATATCTACAATGATATCTCTGTAAACATGGAAGTATCGACACAGTTATCTGTGTAAACTTGGAAATATCTACACCGCTATGTGTGTAAAGTTTGCAATGTCTACACCGCAATCTGTACAAAGATGGAAATATCTTTACCGCTATATCTGTAAAGATGGAAATATCTACACCGCTATATGTATAAACATGGAAATATCTACACCGCCATCTGTATACACATGGAAATATCTACACAGCCATCCATATAAACATGGAAATATCTACACCGCTATCTCTATAAACATGGAAATATCTACACCGCTATCTGTATAAACATGGAAATATCTAGATCGCTATCTGTATAAACAGGGAAATATCTCCACCGCTATCTGTGAAAACATGGAAATATCTACACCGCTATCAGTATATACATGGAAATATCTAAACCGCTATCTGTATAAACAAGGAAATATATACAATGCCGTCTTTAGAAACATGGAAATATCTACACCGCCATCTGTATAAACATGGAAATACCTACACCCTTACCTGTGTAAATATGGAAATGTCTACACTGCTATCTCTATAAACATGGAAATACCCACACCACTTGCACTATAAACATGGAAAAATCTACACTGCAATCTCAGTAAACATGGAAATATCTACACCGCCATCTATGTAAACATGAAAATATCTACACTGCCATCTTCAGAAACATGGCTGTATCTACACCGTCATCTGTATAAACATGGAAATATCAACACCACTATTTGTATAAAGATGGAAATAATTAAACCGCTATCTCTATAAACATGGAAATACGTACACCACTATCTCTCTAAACATGGAAATATCTACACCGCCATCTGTATTAACATGGAAATATCTACACAGTCATCTGTATAAACTGGGAAATATCTACACTGTCATCTATATAAACATGGAAATATCTTGAGAGAACTCTGTATAAACCTGGAAATATCGACACAGCCATCAGTATAAACATGGAAATATCTACACCGCTATCTGTATAAACATGGAAATATCTACACCGCTATGTGTATTAACGTGGAAATATCTCCATTTCTATCTTTATAATCACGGACTTAACTCCACCGCAATCTGTATAAACATGAAAATATCTACACAACTATCTCTGTAAACATGGAAATATCTACACAGTCACCTGTAGAAACATGGAAATATCTACACCGCTATCTCTATAAACATGGAAATAACTACACCGCTATCTCAATAAACATGGAAATATCTACACCGCTATCTCCATCAACATGGAAATATACACACCGCCATCTTTTTAAACATGGAGGTATCTACAACGCCATCTACATAAACAAGAAAATATCTACACTGCCATCTATATAAACATGGAAATATCTACACCGCCATCTCTATAAACATGGAAATATCTACACTGCCATTTGTAGAAAGATGGAAATATCTACACCGCCATTTGTATAAACGTGGAAATGTCTACACCGCTATCTGTATAAACATGGAAATATCTACACTGCAATCTGTATAATCATGGAAATATCTACACCGATATCTGTATAAATATGAAATATCTAAACCGCTATCTCTATAAAAGTGGAAATATCTACACTACTATCTGTATAAACATGGAAATATCCTCACTGCTATCTCTATGAACATGGATATATCTACACCGCTATCTCTATAAACATGGAAATATCTACACCGCCATTTCTATAAACATGGAAATATCTACACCGCCATCGGTATAAACATGGAAATATCTACTCCACCATCTGTATAAACATGGAAATATCTTCAATGCCATCTGTATACACATGAAAATATCTACACGGCAATCTGTGTATAGATGGAAACATCAACACCGCCATCTGTACAAACATGGTAATATCTACACTGCTATCTCTAAAAACATGGAAATATCTACACTGCGGTCTGTATAAACATGGAAATATCTACACCGGTATGTGTATAAACATGGAAATATCTACACCATGATCTGTATAAACATGGAAATATAGACAACGCTATCTGTAAACATGGAAATATCTGCACCGCTATCTCTATAAACATGGAAATATCTACAAAGACATCTGTATAAACATGGAAATACCTACACAGTCATGTGTAGGAACATTTAAATATCTACACTGCCATCTGTATAAACATAGAAATATCTACACATCCCTCTGTATAAATATGGAAATATCTGCATAGGCATCTGTGTAAACATGGAAATATCTGCACCGCTATCTGTATAAACATGGAAATTCCTACACCGTTACCTGTATAAATATGGAAATGTCTACACCACTATCTCTATAAACATGGAAATACCCACACCACTTGCACTATAAACATGGAAATATCTCCACTGCAATCTCAGTAAACATGGAAATATCTACACCGCCATCTATGTAAACATGAAAATATCTACACTGCCATCTTCAGAAACATGGCAGTATCTACACCGTCATCTGTATAAATATAGAAATATCTACACCACTATCTCTATAAAGATGGAAATATCTAAACCGCTATCTCTATAAAAATGGAAATAACTACACCACTATCTCTATAAAGATGGAAATATTTAAACCGCTATCTCTATAAACAAGGAAATACCTACACCACTATCTCTCTAAACATGGAAATATCTACACCGCCATCTGTATTAGCATGGAAATATCTACACCGTCTTCTGTATAAACCGGGAAATACCTACACTGTCATCTATATAAACATGGAAATATCTAGAGAGAACTCTGTATAAACACGGAAATATCGACACAGCCATCTGTATAAACATGGAAATATCTACACCGCTATCTGTATAAACATGGAAATATCTACACCGCTATGTGTATTAACGTGGAAATATCTCCATTTCTATCTGTATAATCATCTACATAACTCCACCGCAATCTGTATAAACATGAAAATATCTACACGGCTATCTCTATAAACATGGAAATATCTACACAGTCATCTGTAGAAACATGGAAATATCTACACCGCTATCACTATAAACATGGAAATAACTACACCGCTATCTCTATAAACTTGGAAATATCTACACCGCTATCTCCATCAACATGGAAATATACACACCGCCATCTCTTTAAACATGGAGGTATCTACAACGCCATCTACATAAACAAGAAAATATCTACACTGCCATCTATATAAACATGGAAATATCTACACCGCCATCTCTATAAACATGGGAATATCTACACTGCCATTTGTAGAAAGATGGAAATATCTACACCGCCATCTGTATAAACGTGGAAATATCTACACCGCTATCTGTATAAACGTGGAAATATCTACACCGCAATCTGTATAATCATGGAAATATCTACACCGATATCTGTATAAATATGAAATATCTTAACGGCTATCTCTATAAAAGTGGAAATATCTACACTGCTATCTGTATAAACATGGAAATATCCTCACTGCTATCTCTATGAACATGGATATATCTACACCGCTATCTCTATAAACATGGAAATATCTACACCGCCATCTCTATAAACATGGAATTATCTACACCGCCATCTGTATAAACATGGAAATATCTACACCTCTATCTGTATAAACATGGAAATACCTACAAAGTCATCTGTATATACTTGGAAATATCTACACAGCCATCGGTATAAACATGGAAATACCTACACAGCCATCTGTATATACATGGAAATATCTACACGGCTATCTGTATAAACATGGAAATAACTACACCGCTATTTGTATAAACAAGCAAATATCTACACCGTGATCTGTATAAACCTGGAAATATCTACACCGCCATCTCTACAAACATGGAAATATCTACACCCCTATCTTTATAAGCATGGAAATATCCACACCGCTATCTCTATAAACGTGGAAAAATCAACACTGCTATCTCTATGAACATGGAAATATCTACACCGCCATCTCTATAAACATGGAAATATCTACACCACGATCAGTATAAACATGGAAATATCTTCACCGCAATCTTTATAAACATGGAAATATCTCCACTGCTATCTCTATAAACATGGAAATATCTACACCGCCATCTGCATAAACATATAAATATCTACACAGCCATGTGTATATACATGGAAATATCTACACCGCTATCTATATAATCATGGAAATTACTACACCGCTACTTGTATAAACATGGAAATATCTACACTGCCATCTACATATCCATGGAAATATCTACACGGCCATCTGTATAAACATGGAAATATCTACACAGTCATCTGTGTATAGATGGAAATATCAACACCGCCATCTGTACAAACATGGAAATATCTGCACCGCTATCTGTATAACCATGGAAATATCTACACCACGGTCGGTATAAACATGGAAATATCTACACCGCTATCTGTATAAACATGGAAATATCTACACCGCTATCTATTGAAACATAGAAATATCTACACCGTGATCTGTATAAACAAGGAAATATTTACACCGCTATCTGTATATACATGGAAATTTCTACACCATTATCTGTATAAATATGGAAATAACTACACCGCTATCTGTATAAACATGGAAATATCAACACTGCTATCAGTATAAACATGGAAATATCTACACCGTGATCTGTATAAACATGGAAATATCTACAAACCGATCCGTATAAACATGGAAATATCTTCACCACAATCTGTATTAACATAGAAATATCTACACCGCTACCTGTATAAACATGGTAATATCTACACCACCAGCTATATAAACATGGAAATATCTACACCGCCATCTGTATAAACAGGGAAATATCTACAATGCCATCTGTAGAAAGATGGAAATATCTACACCGCAATCTGTATAAACATGGAAATACCTACACCGCTATCTGTATAAACAGGGAAATATCAACAATGCCATCTGTAGAAAGATGGAAATATCTACACCGCAATCTGAATAAACATGGAAATATCTACACCGCTATCTGTAAAAACATGGAAATATCTACACCGCTATCTGTATAAACATAGAAATATCTACACCGTGATCTGTATAAACATGGAAATATCTACACCGCGATCTGTATAAACCTGTAATTATCCTCACCGCTATCTGTTGAAACTTGGAAATATCTGCACAGCTATCTCTATAAACATGGAAATATCTACACAGCCATCTGTATAAACATGGAAATAAGTACAAAGTCATCTGTATAAACATGGAAATATCTACACAGCCATCTGTATAAACATGGAAATATCTACACAGCCATCTGTATATACATGGAAATGCCTACACTGCTATCTGTATAAACATGGAAATAACTACTCCGCTATTTGTATAAACAAGGAAATATCTACACCGTGATCTGTATAAACATGGAAATATCTACACCGCCATCTCTATAAACATGGAAATATCTACACCCCTATCTGTATACACATGGAAATATCCTCACTGCTATCTCTATAAACAGGGAAAAATCAACACCGCTATCTCTATGAACATGGAAATATCTACACCGCCATCTCTATAAACATGGAAATATCTACACCACTATCAGTATAAACATGGAAATATCTACACCGCTATCTGTTTAAACATCGAAATATCTCCACTGCAATCTCTATAAACATCGAAATATCTACAGCGCTATCTGTATAAACATGGAAATACTTACAAAGTTATCTGTATAAACATGCAAATTTCTACACCGCTATCTCTATAAACATGGAAATATCTACACAGCCATGTGTATATACATGGAAATATCTACACCGCTATCTATATAAACATGGAAATAACTACACCGCAATGTGTATAAACATGGAAATATCTACACCGCCATCTACATATCCATGGAAATATCTGTGCCGCCATCTGTATAAACATGGAAATATCTACACGGTCACCTGTGTAAGGATGGAAATATCAACACCGCCATCTGTGCAAACATGGAAATATCTGCACAGCTATCTGTACAAACATGGAAATACCTACACCGCGGTCTGTATAAACATGGAAAAATCTACACCGCTATCTGTATAAACATGGAAATGTCTACACCACTATCTCTATAAACATGGAAATATCTACACAGTGATCTGTATAAACATGGAAATATTTACAACGCTATCTGTATAAACATGGAAATTTCTACACCGTTATCTGTTTAAATATGGAAATATCTACACCGCTATCTCTATAAACATGGAAATATCTACACCGCCATATGTATAAACATGGAAATATCTATACAGTCATCTGTGTAAACATGGAAATATCTACACCACCATCTGTATAAACATGGAAATATCTTCAATGCCATCTGTATACACATGAAAATACCTACACGGCAATCTGTGTATAGATGGAAACATCAACACCGCCATCTGTACAAACATGGAAATATCTACACTTCTATCTCTATAAACATGGAAATATCTACACTGCGGTCTGTATAAACATGGAAATATCTACACCGGTATGTGTATAAACATGGAAATATCTACACCATGATCTGTATAAACATGGAAATATATACACCGCTATCTGTATAAACATGGAAATATCTGCACCGCTATCTCTATAAACATGGAAATATCTACAAAGACATCTGTATAAACATGGAAATACCTACACAGTCATGTGTAGGAACATTTAATTATCTACACTGCCATCTGTATAAACATAGAAATATCTACACAGCCCTCTGTATAAATATGGAAATATCTGCATAGGCATCTGTGTAAACATGGAAATATCTGCACCGCTATCTGTATAAACATGGAAATACCTACACCGCTGTCTCTATAAACATGGAAATATGTACACCGCTATGTGTATAAACATGGAAATATCTCCACTGCTCTCTGTATAAACATGGAAATATCTCCACCGTTATCTCTATAAACATGGATATATCTACAGCGCCATCTCTATAAACATTGAAATATCTACACTGCCATCTGTAAAAACATTGAAATATCTACACCGCGATCTGTATAAACATGGAAATATCCTCACCGCTATCTGTATAAACATGGAAATATCTACACAGCTATCTCTATAAACATGGAAATATCTACACCGCCATGTGTATAAACATGGAAATACCTACAAAGTCATCTGTATAAACATGGAAATATCCACACAGCCATCTGTGTAAACATGGAAATATCTACGCAGCCATCTGTATATACATGGAAATATCTACACCGCTATCTGTATAAACATGGAAATAACTACACCACTATTTATATAAACAAGGAAATATCTACACCGTGATCTGTATAAACATGGAAATATCTACACCGCCATCTCTATAAACATGGAAATATCTACACCCCTATCTGTATAAACATGGAAATATCCACACCGCTCTCTCTGTAAACATGTAAAAATCAACACCGCTATCTCTATGAACATGGAAAATATCTACACCGTCATCTCTATAAAAATGGAAATATCTACACAACTATCAGTATAAACATGGAAATAACTACACCACTATTTATATAAACAAGGAAATATCTACACCTTGATCTGTATAAACATGGAAATATCTACACCGCCATCTCTATAAACATGGAAATATCTACACCCCTATCTGTATAAACATGGAAATATCCACAACGCTATCTGCATAAACATGGATATGTCTCTGCTGCTATCTCTATAAACATCGAAATATCTACACCGCCATCTGTATAAACATGGAAATACTTACAGTTATCAGTATAAACATGGAAATATATACACCGCCATCTGTATAAACATGGAAATATCTACACAGCCATGTGTATATACATGGAAATATCTACACCGCTGTCTATATAAACATGGAAATAACTACACCGCTATGTGTATAAACATGGAAATATCTACACCGACATCTAAATATCCATGGAAATATCTGTGCCGCCATCTGTATAAACATGGAAATATCTACACGGTCATCTGTGCATAGATGGAAATATCAACACCGCCATCAGTACAAACATGGAAATATCTGCACTGCTATCTGTTTAAAGATGGAAATATCTACACCGCGGTCTGTACAAACATGGAAATATCTACACCGCTATCTGTATAAACATGGAAATATCTACACCGCTATCTCTATAAACATGGAAATATCTACACCGTGATCTGTATAAACATGGAAATATTTCCACCGCTATTTGTATAAACATGGGAATTTCTACACCGTTATCTCTATAAACATGGAAATATCTACACCGCTATCTCTATAAACGTGGAAATATCTACACCGCCATCTCTATAAACATGGAAATATCTTCAATGCCATCTGTATAAACATGAAAATACCTACACGGCAACCTGTTTATAGATGGAAACATCAACACCGCCATCTGTAAAAACATGGAAATATCTACACTGCTATCTCTATAAACATGGAATTATCTACACTGCGGTCTCTATAAACATGGAAATGTCTACACCGGTATGTGTATAAACATGGAAATATCTACACCATGATCTGTATAAACATGGAAATATAAACACCGCTATCTGAATAAACATGGAAATATCTGCATCGCTATCTCTATAAACATGGAAATATCTATAAAGACATCTGTATAAACATGGAAATGCCTACAAAGTCATCTGTATAAACATGGAAATATCTACACAGCCATCTGTATAAACATGGAAATATCTACACCACCATCTGTGTAAACATGGATATATCTACACCGCAATCTGTATAAACATGGAAATATCTACAACGCCATCTGCATGTCCATGGAAATATCAACACCGACATCTGTACAAACATGGCAATATCTACACCGCTATCTCTATAAACATGGAAATATCTGCACTGCGATCTGTAAAAACATGGAAATACCTATACAGTCATCTGTATAAACATGGAAATATCTACAATGCCATCTGTATACACATGGAAATATCTACACAGCCATCTGTATAAACATGTTAATATCTACACTGCTATCTCTATAAACATGGAAATATCTACAGCGCCATCTCTATAAACATGAAAATATCTACACTGACATCTCCATAAACATGGAACTAACTTCTCCGCCATCTGTATAAACTTGGAAACATCTACACCGCCATCTGTGTGAACAAGGAAATATCTACAATGCCATCTTCATAAAGATATAAATATCTGCTCCACGAGCTGTATAAACATGGAAATATCAACATCGCTATCTGTATAAACGTGGAAAAACCAACACCGCTATCGGTATAAACATGGAAATATCTACAACGCCATCTATATAAACATGGAAATATCTAAAGCGTTATGTCTATAAACATGGAAATACCTACACCGCTATCTCTATAAACATGGAAATATCTACACCGCTATCTGTATAAACATGGAAATATCTACATCGCTATCTGTATAAACATGGAAATATCTACACCGCGATCTGTACAAACATGGAAATATATACACCGCGATCTGTATAAACATGGAAATATCTTCACCACTATCTGTATATACATGGAAATAACTACACCGCTATCTGTATAAAAATGGTAATATCTAAACCACAATCTATATAAACATGGAAATATCTACACCGCCATCTATATAAACATGGAAATATCTTCAATGCCATCTGTAGAAAGATGGAAATATCTACACCGCAATCTGTGTAAACATGGAAATATCAACACCGATATCTGTAAAAACATGGAAATATCTACAGAGCTATCTGTATAAACATGGAAATATCTACACAGCCATCTGTATAAACATGGAAATATCTACACAGCCATCTGTATATACATGGAAATGCCTACACCGCTATCTGTATAAACATGGAAATAACTACTCCGCTATTTGTATAAACAAGGAAATATCTACACCGTGATCTGTATAAACATGGAAATATCTACACCGCCATCTCTATAAACATGGAAATATCTACACCCCTATCTGTATAAACATGGAAATATCCTCACTGCTATCTCTATAAACAGGGAAAAATCAACACCGCTATCTCTATGAACATGGAAATATCTACACCGCCATCTCTATAAACATGGAAATATCTACACCACTATCAGTATAAACATGGAAATATCTACACCGCTATCTGTTTAAACATCGAAATATCTCCACTGCAATCTCTATAAACATCGAAATATCTACAGCGCTATCTGTATAAACATGGAAATACTTACAAAGTTATCTGTATAAACATGCAAATTTCTACACCGCTATCTCTATAAACATGGAAATATCTACACAGCCATGTGTATATACATGGAAATATCTACACCGCTATCTATATAAACATGGAAATAACTACACCGCAATGTGTATAAACATGGAAATATCTACACCGCCATCTACATATCCATGGAAATATCTGTGCCGCCATCTGTATAAACATGGAAATATCTACACGGTCACCTGTGTAAGGATGGAAATATCAACACCGCCATCTGTACAAACATGGAAATATCTGCACAGCTATCTGTACAAACATGGAAATACCTACACCGCGGTCTGTATAAACATGGAAAAATCTACACCGCTATCTGTATAAACATGGAAATGTCTACACCACTATCTCTATAAACATGGAAATATCTACACAGTGATCTGTATAAACATGGAAATATTTACAACGCTATCTGTATAAACATGGAAATTTCTACACCGTTATCTGTTTAAATATGGAAATATCTACACCGCTATCTCTATAAACATGGAAATATCTACACCGCCATATGTATAAACATGGAAATATCTATACAGTCATCTGTGTAAACATGGAAATATCTACACCACCATCTGTATAAACATGGAAATATCTTCAATGCCATCTGTATACACATGAAAATACCTACACGGCAATCTGTGTATAGATGGAAACATCAACACCGCCATCTGTACAAACATGGAAATATCTACACTTCTATCTCTATAAACATGGAAATATCTACACTGCGGTCTGTATAAACATGGAAATATCTACACCGGTATGTGTATAAACATGGAAATATCTACACCATGATCTGTATAAACATGGAAATATATACACCGCTATCTGTATAAACATGGAAATATCTGCACCGCTATCTCTATAAACATGGAAATATCTACAAAGACATCTGTATAAACATGGAAATACCTACACAGTCATGTGTAGGAACATTTAATTATCTACACTGCCATCTGTATAAACATAGAAATATCTACACAGCCCTCTGTATAAATATGGAAATAACTGCATAGGCATCTGTGTAAACATGGAAATATCTGCACCGCTATCTGTATAAACATGGAAATACCTACACCGCTGTCTCTATAAACATGGAAATATGTACACCGCTATGTGTATAAACATGGAAATATCTCCACTGCTCTCTGTATAAACATGGAAATATCTCCACCGTTATCTCTATAAACATGGATATATCTACAGCGCCATCTCTATAAACATTGAAATATCTACACTGCCATCTGTAAAAACATTGAAATATCTACACCGCGATCTGTATAAACATGGAAATATCCTCACCGCTATCTGTATAAACATGGAAATATCTACACAGCTATCTCTATAAACATGGAAATATCTACACCGCCATGTGTATAAACATGGAAATACCTACAAAGTCATCTGTATAAACATGGAAATATCCACACAGCCATCTGTGTAAACATGGAAATATCTACGCAGCCATCTGTATATACATGGAAATATCTACACCGCTATCTGTATAAACATGGAAATAACTACACCACTATTTATATAAACAAGGAAATATCTACACCGTGATCTGTATAAACATGGAAATATCTACACCGCCATCTCTATAAACATGGAAATATCTACACCCCTATCTGTATAAACATGGAAATATCCACACCGCTCTCTCTGTAAACATGGAAAAATCAACACCGCTATCTCTATGAACATGGAAAATATCTACACCGTCATCTCTATAAAAATGGAAATATCTACACAACTATCAGTATAAACATGGAAATAACTACACCACTATTTATATAAACAAGGAAATATCTACACCTTGATCTGTATAAACATGGAAATATCTACACCGCCATCTCTATAAACATGGAAATATCTACACCCCTATCTGTATAAACATGGAAATATCCACAACGCTATCTGCATAAACATGGATATGTCTCTGCTGCTATCTCTATAAACATCGAAATATCTACACCGCCATCTGTATAAACATGGAAATACTTACAGTTATCAGTATAAACATGGAAATATATACACCGCCATCTGTATAAACATGGAAATATCTACACAGCCATGTGTATATACATGGAAATATCTACACCGCTGTCTATATAAACATGGAAATAACTACACCGCTATGTGTATAAACATGGAAATATCTACACCGACATCTAAATATCCATGGAAATATCTGTGCCGCCATCTGTATAAACATGGAAATATCTACACGGTCATCTGTGCATAGATGGAAATATCAACACCGCCATCAGTACAAACATGGAAATATCTGCACTGCTATCTGTTTAAAGATGGAAATATCTACACCGCGGTCTGTACAAACATGGAAATATCTACACCGCTATCTGTATAAACATGGAAATATCTACACCGCTATCTCTATAAACATGGAAATATCTACACCGTGATCTGTATAAACATGGAAATATTTCCACCGCTATTTGTATAAACATGGGAATTTCTACACCGTTATCTCTATAAACATGGAAATATCTACACCGCTATCTCTATAAACGTGGAAATATCTACACCGCCATCTCTATAAACATGGAAATATCTTCAATGCCATCTGTATAAACATGAAAATACCTACACGGCAACCTGTTTATAGATGGAAACATCAACACCGCCATCTGTAAAAACATGGAAATATCTACACTGCTATCTCTATAAACATGGAATTATCTACACTGCGGTCTCTATAAACATGGAAATGTCTACACCGGTATGTGTATAAACATGGAAATATCTACACCATGATCTGTATAAACATGGAAATATAAACACCGCTATCTGAATAAACATGGAAATATCTGCACCGCTATCTCTATAAACATGGAAATATCTATAAAGACATCTGTATAAACATGGAAATGCCTACAAAGTCATCTGTATAAACATGGAAATATCTACACAGCCATCTGTATAAACATGGAAATATCTACACCACCATCTGTGTAAACATGGATATATCTACACCGCAATCTGTATAAACATGGAAATATCTACAACGCCATCTGCATGTCCATGGAAATATCAACACCGACATCTGTACAAACATGGCAATATCTACACCGCTATCTCTATAAACATGGAAATATCTGCACTGCGATCTGTAAAAACATGGAAATACCTATACAGTCATCTGTATAAACATGGAAATATCTACAATGCCATCTGTATACACATGGAAATATCTACACAGCCATCTGTATAAACATGTTAATATCTACACTGCTATCTCTATAAACATGGAAATATCTACAGCGCCATCTCTATAAACATGAAAATATCTACACTGACATCTCCATAAACATGGAACTAACTTCTCCGCCATCTGTATAAACTTGGAAACATCTACACCGCCATCTGTGTGAACAAGGAAATATCTACAATGCCATCTTCATAAAGATATAAATATCTGCTCCACGAGCTGTATAAACATGGAAATATCAACATCGCTATCTGTATAAACGTGGAAAAACCAACACCGCTATCGGTATAAACATGGAAATATCTACAACGCCATCTATATAAACATGGAAATATCTAAAGCGTTATGTCTATAAACATGGAAATACCTACACCGCTATCTCTATAAACATGGAAATATCTACACCGCTATCTGTATAAACATGGAAATATCTACATCGCTATCTGTATAAACATGGAAATATCTACACCGCGATCTGTACAAACATGGAAATATATACACCGCGATCTGTATAAACATGGAAATATCTTCACCACTATCTGTATATACATGGAAATAACTACACCGCTATCTGTATAAAAATGGTAATATCTAAACCACAATCTATATAAACATGGAAATATCTACACCGCCATCTATATAAACATGGAAATATCTTCAATGCCATCTGTAGAAAGATGGAAATATCTACACCGCAATCTGTGTAAACATGGAAATATCAACACCGATATCTGTAAAAACATGGAAATATCTACAGAGCTATCTGTATAAACATGGAAATATCTACACAGCCATCTGTATAAACATGGAAATATCTACACAGCCATCTGTATATACATGGAAATGCCTACACCGCTATCTGTATAAACATGGAAATAACTACTCCGCTATTTGTATAAACAAGGAAATATCTACACCGTGATCTGTATAAACATGGAAATATCTACACCGCCATCTCTATAAACATGGAAATATCTACACCCCTATCTGTATAAACATGGAAATATCCTCACTGCTATCTCTATAAACAGGGAAAAATCAACACCGCTATCTCTATGAACATGGAAATATCTACACCGCCATCTCTATAAACATGGAAATATCTACACCACTATCAGTATAAACATGGAAATATCTACACCGCTATCTGTTTAAACATCGAAATATCTCCACTGCAATCTCTATAAACATCGAAATATCTACAGCGCTATCTGTATAAACATGGAAATACTTACAAAGTTATCTGTATAAACATGCAAATTTCTACACCGCTATCTCTATAAACATGGAAATATCTACACAGCCATGTGTATATACATGGAAATATCTACACCGCTATCTATATAAACATGGAAATAACTACACCGCAATGTGTATAAACATGGAAATATCTACACCGCCATCTACATATCCATGGAAATATCTGTGCCGCCATCTGTATAAACATGGAAATATCTACACGGTCACCTGTGTAAGGATGGAAATATCAACACCGCCATCTGTACAAACATGGAAATATCTGCACAGCTATCTGTACAAACATGGAAATACCTACACCGCGGTCTGTATAAACATGGAAAAATCTACACCGCTATCTGTATAAACATGGAAATGTCTACACCACTATCTCTATAAACATGGAAATGTCTACACAGTGATCTGTATAAACATGGAAATATTTACAACGCTATCTGTATAAACATGGAAATTTCTACACCGTTATCTGTTTAAATATGGAAATATCTACACCGCTATCTCTATAAACATGGAAATATCTACACCGCCATATGTATAAACATGGAAATATCTATACAGTCATCTGTGTAAACATGGAAATATCTACACCACCATCTGTATAAACATGGAAATATCTTCAATGCCATCTGTATACACATGAAAATACCTACACGGCAATCTGTGTATAGATGGAAACATCAACACCGCCATCTGTACAAACATGGAAATATCTACACTTCTATCTCTATAAACATGGAAATATCTACACTGCGGTCTGTATAAACATGGAAATATCTACACCGGTATGTGTATAAACATGGAAATATCTACACCATGATCTGTATAAACATGGAAATATATACACCGCTATCTGTATAAACATGGAAATATCTGCACCGCTATCTCTATAAACATGGAAATATCTACAAAGACATCTGTATAAACATGGAAATACCTACACAGTCATGTGTAGGAACATTTAATTATCTACACTGCCATCTGTATAAACATAGAAATATCTACACAGCCCTCTGTATAAATATGGAAATATCTGCATAGGCATCTGTGTAAACATGGAAATATCTGCACCGCTATCTGTATAAACATGGAAATACCTACACCGCTGTCTCTATAAACATGGAAATATGTACACCGCTATGTGTATAAACATGGAAATATCTCCACTGCTCTCTGTATAAACATGGAAATATCTCCACCGTTATCTCTATAAACATGGATATATCTACAGCGCCATCTCTATAAACATTGAAATATCTACACTGCCATCTGTAAAAACATTGAAATATCTACACCGCGATCTGTATAAACATGGAAATATCCTCACCGCTATCTGTATAAACATGGAAATATCTACACAGCTATCTCTATAAACATGGAAATATCTACACCGCCATGTGTATAAACATGGAAATACCTACAAAGTCATCTGTATAAACATGGAAATATCCACACAGCCATCTGTGTAAACATGGAAATATCTACGCAGCCATCTGTATATACATGGAAATATCTACACCGCTATCTGTATAAACATGGAAATAACTACACCACTATTTATATAAACAAGGAAATATCTACACCGTGATCTGTATAAACATGGAAATATCTACACCGCCATCTCTATAAACATGGAAATATCTACACCCCTATCTGTATAAACATGGAAATATCCACACCGCTCTCTCTGTAAACATGGAAAAATCAACACCGCTATCTCTATGAACATGGAAAATATCTACACCGTCATCTCTATAAAAATGGAAATATCTACACAACTATCAGTATAAACATGGAAATAACTACACCACTATTTATATAAACAAGGAAATATCTACACCTTGATCTGTATAAACATGGAAATATCTACACCGCCATCTCTATAAACATGGAAATATCTACACCCCTATCTGTATAAACATGGAAATATCCACAACGCTATCTGCATAAACATGGATATGTCTCTGCTGCTATCTCTATAAACATCGAAATATCTACACCGCCATCTGTATAAACATGGAAATACTTACAGTTATCAGTATAAACATGGAAATATATACACCGCCATCTGTATAAACATGGAAATATCTACACAGCCATGTGTATATACATGGAAATATCTACACCGCTGTCTATATAAACATGGAAATAACTACACCGCTATGTGTATAAACATGGAAATATCTACACCGACATCTAAATATCCATGGAAATATCTGTGCCGCCATCTGTATAAACATGGAAATATCTACACGGTCATCTGTGCATAGATGGAAATATCAACACCGCCATCAGTACAAACATGGAAATATCTGCACCGCTATCTGTTTAAAGATGGAAATATCTACACCGCGGTCTGTACAAACATGGAAATATCTACACCGCTATCTGTATAAACATGGAAATATCTACACCGCTATCTCTATAAACATGGAAATATCTACACCGTGATCTGTATAAACATGGAAATATTTCCACCGCTATTTGTATAAACATGGGAATTTCTACACCGTTATCTCTATAAACATGGAAATATCTACACCGCTATCTCTATAAACGTGGAAATATCTACACCGCCATCTCTATAAACATGGAAATATCTTCAATGCCATCTGTATAAACATGAAAATACCTACACGGCAACCTGTTTATAGATGGAAACATCAACACCGCCATCTGTAAAAACATGGAAATATCTACACTGCTATCTCTATAAACATGGAATTATCTACACTGCGGTCTCTATAAACATGGAAATGTCTACACCGGTATGTGTATAAACATGGAAATATCTACACCATGATCTGTATAAACATGGAAATATAAACACCGCTATCTGAATAAACATGGAAATATCTGCACCGCTATCTCTATAAACATGGAAATATCTATAAAGACATCTGTATAAACATGGAAATGCCTACAAAGTCATCTGTATAAACATGGAAATATCTACACAGCCATCTGTATAAACATGGAAATATCTACACCACCATCTGTGTAAACATGGATATATCTACACCGCAATCTGTATAAACATGGAAATATCTACAACGCCATCTGCATGTCCATGGAAATATCAACACCGACATCTGTACAAACATGGCAATATCTACACCGCTATCTCTATAAACATGGAAATATCTGCACTGCGATCTGTAAAAACATGGAAATACCTATACAGTCATCTGTATAAACATGGAAATATCTACAATGCCATCTGTATACACATGGAAATATCTACACAGCCATCTGTATAAACATGTTAATATCTACACTGCTATCTCTATAAACATGGAAATATCTACAGCGCCATCTCTATAAACATGAAAATATCTACACTGACATCTCCATAAACATGGAACTAACTTCTCCGCCATCTGTATAAACTTGGAAACATCTACACCGCCATCTGTGTGAACAAGGAAATATCTACAATGCCATCTTCATAAAGATATAAATATCTGCTCCACGAGCTGTATAAACATGGAAATATCAACATCGCTATCTGTATAAACGTGGAAAAACCAACACCGCTATCGGTATAAACATGGAAATATCTACAACGCCATCTATATAAACATGGAAATATCTAAAGCGTTATGTCTATAAACATGGAAATGCCTACACCGCTATCTCTATAAACATGGAAATATCTACACCGCTATCTGTATATACATGGAAATAACTACACCGCTATCTGTATAAAAATGGTAATATCTAAACCACAATCTATATAAACATGGAAATATCTACACCGCCATCTATATAAACATGGAAATATCTTCAATGCCATCTGTAGAAAGATGGAAATATCTACACCGCAATCTGTGTAAACATGGAAATATCAACACCGATATCTGTAAAAACATGGAAATATCTACAGAGCTATCTGTATAAACATGGAAATATCTACACCGCGATCTGTATAAACATGGAAATATCTACACCGCGATCTGTATAAACATGGAAATATCTACACCGCTATCTGTATAAACATGGAAATATCTACACAGCCATCTGTATAAACCTGGAAATATCTACACAGCCAACTGTATATACATGGAAATATGTACACCGTTATCTGTATGAACATGGAAATAACTACACCGCTATTTTTATAAACAAGCAAATATCTACACCGTGATCTGTATAAACATGGAAATATCTACAGCGCCATCTCTATAAACATGGAAATATCTACACCCCTATCTGTATAAACATGGAAATATCCACACCGCTGTCTCTATAAACATGGAAAAATCAACACCGCTATCTCTATGAACATGGAAATATCTGCACCGCCATCTCTATAAACATGGAAATATCTACACCACGATCAGTATAAACATGGAAATATCTACACCGCTATCTGTATAAACATGCAAACATCTCCACTGCTATCTCTATAAACATCGAAATATCTACACCGCCATCTGTATAAACATGGAAATACTTACAAAGTTATCTGTATAAACATGGAAATATCTACATCGGTATCTGTATAAACATGGAAATATCTACAGCACGATCTGTATAAACATGGAAAGATATACAGCGCTATATGTATAAACATGGAAATATCTGCACCGCTATCTCTATAAACATGGAAATATCTACAAAGCCATCTGTATAAACATGGAAATACCTACACAGTCATGTGTAGGAACATGGAAAATCTACACTGCAATCTGTATAAACATAGAAATATCTACACAGCCCTCTGTATAAATATGGAAATGTCTGATAGGCATCTGTGTAAACATGGAATTATCTGCACCGCTATGTGTATAAACATGGAAATACCTACACCACTGTCTGTATAAACATGGAAATATGTACACGGCTATGTGTATAAACATGGAAATATCTCCACCGTTATCTGTTTAAACATGGAAATATCTACAGGGCCATCTCTATAAACATTGAAATATCTACACTGCCATCTGTAAAAACATGGAAATATCTACACAGTCATCTGAATAAACATGGAAATATCTACACCACCATCTGTATAAACATGGAAATAGCTACAATACCATGTGTATACACATGGAAATATCTACACAGACATCTGTATAAATATGGAAATATCTACACGTCCATCTGTATAAACATGGAAATATAGACACCGCTATCTGTATAAACATGGAAATATCTGCACCGCTATCTCTATAAACATGGAAATATCTACAAAAACATCTGTATAAACATGGAAATACCTACACAGTCATGTGTAGGAACATTTAAATATCTACACTGCCATCTGTATAAACATAGAAATATCTACACAGCCCTCTGTATAAATATGGAAATATCTGCATAGGCATCTGTGTAAACATGGAAATATCAGCACCGCTATCTGTATAAACATGGAAATACCTACACCGTTACCTGTATAAATATGGAAGTGTCTACACCACTATCTCTATACACATGGAAATACCCACACCACTTGCAGTATAAACATGGAAATATCTACACTGCAATCTCAGTAAACATGGGAATATCTACACCGCCATCTATGTAAACATGAAAATATCTACACTGCCATCTTCAGAAACATGGCAGTATCTACACCGTCATCTGTATAAATATAGAAATATCTACACCACTATCTCTATAAAGATGGAATTATTTAAACCGCTATCTCTATAAACATGGAAATAACTACACCACTATCTCTATAAAGATGGAAATATTTAAACCGCTATCTCTATAAACATGGAAATACCTACACCACTATCTCTCTAAACATGGAAATATCTACACCGCCATCTGTATTAGCATGGAAATATCTACACCGTCATCTGTATAAACCGGGAAATATCTACACTATCATCTATATAAACATGGAAATATCTAGAGAGAACTCTGTATAAACATGGAAATATCGACACAGCCATCTGTATAAACATGGAAATATCTACACCGCTATCTGTATAAACATGGAAATATCTACACCGCGATCTGTATAAACATGGAATTATCCTCACCGCTATCTGTATAAACATGGAAATATCTACACCGCTATCTCTATAAACATGGAAATATCTACACGGTGATCTGTATAAACATGGAAATATTTACACCGCTATCTGTATAAACATGGAAATTTCTACACCGTTATCTGTGTAAATATGGAAATATCTACACCGCTATCTCTATAAACATGGAAATATCTACACCGCCATATGTATAAACATGGAAATACCTATACAGTCATCTGTGTAAACATGGAAATATCTACACCACCATCTGTATAAACATGGAAATATCTTCAATGCCATCTGTATACACATGAAAATAACTACACAGCAATCTGTGTATAGATGGAAACATCAACACCGCCATCTGTACAAACATGGAAATATCTACACTTCTATCTCTATAAACATGGAAATATCTACACTGCGGTCTGTATAAACATGGAAATATCTACACCGGTATGTGTATAAACATGGAAATATCTGCACCGCTATCTCTATAAACATAGAAATATCTACAAAGACATCTGTATAAACATGGAAATACCTACACAGTCATGTGTAGGAACATTTAATTATCTACACTGCCATCTGTATAAACATAGAAATATCTACACAGCCCTCTGTATAAATATGGAAATATCTGCATAGGCATCTTTATAAACATGGAAATATCTGCACCGCTATCTGTATAAACATGGAAATACCTACACCGCTGTCTCTATAAACATGGAAATATGTACACCGCTACGTGTATAAACATGGAAATATCTCCACTGCACTCTGTATAAACATGGAAATATCTCCACCGTTATCTGTATAAACATGGAAATATCTACAGCGCCATCTTTATAAACATTGAAATATCTACACTGCCATCTGTAAAAACATTGAAATATCTACACCGCGATCTGTATAAACATGGAAATATCCTCACCGCTATCTGTATAAACATGGAAATATCTACACAGCTATCTCTATAAACATGGAAATATCTACACCGCCATCTGTATAAACATGGAAATACCTACAAAGTCATCTGTATAAACATGGAAATATCTACACAGCCATCTGTATAAACATGGAAATATCCACACCGCAATCTCTGTAAACATGGAAAAATCAACACCACTATCTCTATGAACATGGAAAATATCTACACCGCCATCTCTATAAAAATGGAAATATCTACACCACTATCAGTATAAACATGGAAATATCTACACCGCTATCTGCATAAACATGGAAATATCTCCACTGCTATCTCTATAAACATCGAAATATCTACACCGCCATCTGTATAAACATGGAAATACTTACAAAGTTATCAGTATAAACATGGAAATATATACACCGCCATCTGCATAAACATGGAAATATCTACACAGCCATGTGTATATACATGGAAATATCTACACCGCTATCTATATAAACATGGAAATAACTACACCGCTATGTGTATAAACATGGAAATATCTACACCGCCATCTAAATATCCATGGAAATATCTGTGCCGCCATCTGTATAAACATGGAAATATCTACACGGTCATTTGTGCATAGATGGAAATATCAACACCGCCAGCAGTACAAACATGGAAATATCTGCACCGCTATCTGTATAAAGATGGAAATATCTACACCGCGGTCTGTACAAACATGGAAATATCTACACCGCTATCTCTATAAACATGGAAATATCTACACAGCCATGTGTATATACATGGAAATAACTACACCGCAATCTATATATACATGGAAATAACTACACCACTATCTGTATCAACATGGAAATATCTACACCGCCATCTATATATCCATGGAAATATCTGCGCCGCCATCTGTATAAACATGGAAATATCTACACCACCATCTGTATAAACATGGAAATATCTACAATGCCATCTGTATACACATGGAAATACCTACACGGCAATCTGTGTATAGATGGAAACACCAACACCGCCATCTGTACAAACATGAAAATATCTACACTGCTATCTCTATAAACATGGAATTATCTACACTGCGGTCTGTATAAACACGGAAATATCTACACCGGTATCTGTATAAACATGGAAATATCTACACCGCCATCTGTATAAACATGGAAATATCTACACAGCCATGTGTATATACATGGAAATATCTCCACCGCTATCTATATAAACATGGAAATAACTACACCGCTATTTGTATAAACATGGAAATATCTCCACTGCTATCTCTATAAACATCGAAATATCTACACCTCCAGCTGTATAAACATGGAAATACAAAGTTTTCTGAATAAACATGGAAATATCTACACCGCCATCTGTATAAACATCGAAATACCTTCACCGCTATGTCTATAGTCATGGAAATACCTACACCGCTATCACTATAAACATGGAAATATTTACACCGTGATCTGCATAAACATGGAAATATTTACACCGATATCTGTATAAACATGGGAATTTCTACACCGTTATCTGTATAAATATGGAAATATCTACACCGCTATCTCTATAAACATGGAAATATCTACACCGCCATCTGTATAAATATGGAAATACCTATACAGTCATCTGTGTAAACATGGAAATATCTACACCACCATCGGTATAAACATGAAAATATCTACACAGCCATCTGTATAAACATGGAAATATCTACAATGGTAACTGTGTAAACGTGGAAATATCTACACCACTATCTGTGTAAACATGGAAATATCTACACCGCTATCTGTATAAACATGGAAATAACTACACCGTCATCTGCATGTCCATGGAAATATCTACGCTGCCATCTGTATAAACATGGAAATATCTACACGGCCATCTGTGTATAGATTGAAATATCAACACCGCCATCTGTAGAAATATGGAAATATCTACACCGCTATCTCTATAAACATTTAAATATCTGCACTGCCATCTGTAAAAACATGGAAATACCTAGACAGTCATCTGTATAAACATGGAAATATCTACAATGCCATCTGTTTACACATGGAAATATATACACAGCCATCTGAATAAACATGTAAATATCTACACTGCTATCTCTATAAACATGGAAATATCTACACCGCCATCTCTATAAACATGAAAATATCTACACTGCCATCTCCATAAACATGGAACTAACTACTCCGCCATCTGTATAAACATGAAAGCATCTACTCCGCCAACTGTGTGAATAATGAAATATCTACAATGCCATCGGTATAAAGATATAAATATCTGCACCGCGAGCTGTATAAACTTGTAAATATCTACATCGCTGTCTGCATAAGCATGGAAATACCAACATCGCTATTGGTATAAACATGGAAATATCTACAACGCCATCTATATAAACATGGAAATATCTACACCGCTATGTCTATACACATGGAAATACCTACAGCGCTATCTGTATAAACATGGAAATATCCACACCGCCATCTGCATATCCATGGAAATATCTGCAACGCCATCTGTATAAAGATGGAAATATCTACACGGCAATCTGTGTACAGATGGAAATATCAACACCGCCATCTGTACAAACATGGAAATATCTGCACCGCTATCTTTATAAACATAGAAATACCTACACTGCAGTCTGTATAAACATGGAAATATCTACACCGGTATCTGAATAAACATGGAAATATCTACACCACGATCTGTATAAACATGGAAATATTTACACCGCTATCTGTATAAACCTGGAAATATCAACACTGCTATCTCTATAAATATGGAAATATCTACACCGCCATAAGTATAAACATGGAAATAACTACACAGTCATGTGTAGGAAGATGGAAATATCTACACCACCGTTTGTATAAAGCTGGAAATATCTAAAACGTTGTCTGTATAAACATGGAAATATCTACACAGTGATCTGTATAAACATGGAAATATGTACAGCACTCTCTGAATAAAGATGGAAATATCTACACCGCTATCTGTAAAAACATGGAAATATCTACACCACTATCTGTATAAATATGGAAATATTTACACCACTATCTCAATAAACATGGAAATATCTACACCGCTATCTCTATAAACATGGAAATATCTACAACGCCATCTGTATTAACATGGAAATATCTACACAGTCATCTGTATAAACCTGGAAATATCTACACTGTCATCTATATAAACATGGAAATATCTACAGAGAATTCTGTATAAACATGGAAATATCGGCACAGCCATCTGTATAAACATGGAAATATCTACACCGCTATCTGTATAAACATGGAAATATCTACACCGCTATGTGTATTAACGTGGAAATATCTCCATTGCTATCTGTATAAACATGGACATATCTCCACCGCAATCTGTATAAACATGAAAATATCTACACCGCTCTGTCTATAAACATGGAAATATCTACACTGAGATCTCTACAAACATGGAAATATCTACACAGTCATCTGTAGAAATATGGAAATATCTACACCGCTATCTCTATAAAGATGGAAATAACTACACCGCTATCTCTATAAACATGGAAATATCTACACCGCTATCTCCATCAACATGGAAATATATACACCGCCATCACTTTAAACATGGAGATATCTACAACGCCATCTACATAAACAAGAAAATATCTACATTGCCATCTATATAAACATGGAAATATCTACACAGCCATCTCTATAAACATAGAAATATCTACACTGCCATTTGTAAGAAGATGGAAATATTTACACCGCCATCTGTATCAACGTGGAAATATCTACGCCGCTATCTGTATAAACATGGAAATATCTACACTGCAATCTGTATAAACATGGAAATATCTACACTGCTATCTGCATAAACATGGAAATATCTACACCGCCATCTGTAAAAACATGAAAATATCTACATAGTCATCTGTATAAACATGGAAATATCTACAACTCCATCTGTATAAACATGGAAATATCTACACCGCTATCTCCATAAACATGGGAATACCTACACCACAATCTGTATAAAGATGGAAGTATCTACAATGCTATCTCTATAAAATGGAAATATATACACCGTTATCTCTATAAACTTGGAAATATCTACACTGCCATTTGTATAAACATAGAAATATCTCCAGCGCTATCTGTATAAACATGGAAATATCGCCACCGCTCTCTGTATAAACATGGGAATATCTACACCGCTATCACTATAAACATAGAAACATCTACACCACTATCGGTATAAACATGGAAATATCTACACTGCTATCTTTATAAACATGGAAATTTCTTCATAGCTATCTGAATAAACATGTAAATACCTCCATCGCTATCTCTATAAAAATGGAAATAACTACAACGCTATCTTTATAAACATAGAAATATCTACACCGCTATCTGTATAAACATGGAAATATCTACAAAACTGTGTAAACATGGAAATATCTACACAGCTATCTGTGTAAACATGGAAATATGTACACCACTATCTGTGTAAAGATGGAAATATCTACTCCTCAATCCCTGCAAATATGGAAATATCTACAGCGCTGTCTCTGTTAACATAGAAATATCTACACTGCTCTCTGTATAAACATGGAAATATCTACACCGCTATGTGTATAAACAAGAAATATCTACACCGCTATCTGTATAAACATGGAAATATCTCCACCGCTGTCTGTATAAACATGGAAACATCTACACCACTATCTGTATTAACATGGAAATATCTACAACGCTATCAGTGTAAACATGGAATTATATACGCCGCTATCTGTGTAAAGATGGAAATATCTTCACCGCAATCTGTTCCAAGATGGAAATATCTACACCGCTATTTCTATAAACTGGGAAATATCTGCACCGTTATATGTACAAACATGGAAATATCTACACCGCTATCTCCAAAAACATGGAAATGTCTACACCGCCATCTGTATAAACATGGAAATATCTACACAGCCATCTGTATAAACATGAAAATATCTACACAGTCATCTGTATATACATGGAAATATCTACACCGCAATCTGTATAAACATAGAAATATCTACACTGCCATCTGTAGAAAGATGGAAATATCTGCACTATGATCTGCATAAACATGGAAATATCTACACCTCTACCTGCATAAACATGGAAATATCTACACCGCTATCTGTATAAATATGTAAATATCTACACCGCTATCTGTATAAACATGGAAATAACTACAACACTATTTGTTTAAACATGGAAATATCTACACAGCTATCTGAGTAAACATGGAAATATGTACACCGCTATCTGTGTAAAATGGAAATGTCTACACCACAATCTGTGCAAATATGGAAATATATACACCGGTATCTCTGTAAGCATGGAATTATCTACACCGCTATCTGTATAAACATCGAAATATCTACACCGCTATCTGTATAAACATGGAAATATCTACACCGCTATCTCTATAAACATGGAAATATCTACACCGCAATCTCTATAAACATGGAAATGTCTACACCGCTATCTGTATAAATATGGAAATATCTACATGGATATCTCTATAAACACGGAAATATCTACACCGCAATCTGTATAAACAAGGAAATACCTACACGGTCATCTGTATAAACATGGAAATATCTACAGAACTATTTGAACATACATGAAAATATCTACACTGCCATCTGAATAAACATGGAAGTATCCACACAGCCATCTGTATAAACTTGGAAATATCTACACCACCATCTGTATAAACATGGAAATATCTACACCACTATCAGTATCAATATGGAAATATGTACACCGCTATCTATATAAACATCGAAATGCCTACACCGCTATCCATATAAACATCGAAATTTGTACATGGCTATCTCTATAAACATGGAAATATATACACCGCCATCTGTATAAACATGGAAATAACTAAACTGTCATCTATATATACATGGAAATATCTACACAACTATTTGCATAAACATGGAAATATCTACAATGACATCTGTATAAATATGGAACTATCCACAAAGCCATCTGTATAAACATGGCAATATCTACACAGCCATCTCTATAAACATGGAAATATCTTCACAGCTATCTGTATAAACATGGAAATTGCCACACCGCTATCTGTATAAACATGGAAATATCTACACCGCCATCTGTAAAAACATGGAAATTTCTGCACAGTCATCTGTATAAACAAAGAAATATCTACACCTCCATCTGCATAAACATGGAAATATCTACACTGACATCTGTATACACATGGAAATATCTACAGAGCCGTTCGTATAAACATGGAAATATCTACACCGCTATCTCTATAAACATGGAAATATGTATACCGCAATCTGTATAAACATGGAAATATCTGCACCGCTATCTGTATAAACTTGGAAATATCTACACCGCCATCTGTATAAACATGGAAATATCTTCTCCGTTATCTGTATAAACTTGGAAATATCTACACCCCTATGTATATAAACATGGAAATATCTACACCGCTATCTGTATAAACATGGAAATATCTCCACCGCTATCTGTATAAACATGGAAATATCTCCAACGCTGTCTGTATAAACATGGAAATATCTACACCGGTATCTGTATTAACATGGAAATATCTACAACGCTGTCTGTATAATCATGGAAATATCTCCACCGCTATCTGTATAAACATGGAAATATCTACACCGCTCTCTTTATAAACATGGTAATACCTTCACCGCTATCTGTATAAACATGGAAATATCTACGCAGTCATCTGTATATACATGGAATTATCTATACCACAATCTCTATAAACATGGAAATATCTAAATTGCCATCTATATACACATGCAAATATCTACACAGCCATCTGTATAATCATGGAAATGTCTACACCGCTATCTCAATAAACATGGAAATATATACACCGTCATCTCTATAAGCATGAAAATATCTACACTGCCATCTCAATAAACATGGAACTATCTCCACTGCCATCTGTGTAAACATGGGAATATCTACACCGCTATATTTATAAACATGGAAATGTCTACACTGCCGTCTGTATAAAGATGGAAATATCTACGCCGTGAGCAGTATAAACATGGAAATATCTACACAACTATCCCTATAAACATGGAAATACCTACAAAGCCATCTCTGTAAACATGGAATTATCTACACTGCTATCTCTGTAAACATAGAAATATCTACACGGCCGTCTCTATAAACATGGAAATATCCACAACGCCATCTGCATAAACATGGAAATATCTACACCGCTATCTTTATAAACATGGAAATATCCACAACACTATCTGTGTAAACATGGAAATATCTGCACAGCCAACTGTGAAAACCTGGAAATATGTACACTGCTATCTGTGTAAAGATGGAAATATCTACACCGCAATCTCAATAAACATGGAAATATCTGCACTTCAACGTCTATAAACATCGAAATATCTGCACCGCTATCTCCATAAACATGGAAATATCTACACCGCAATCTGTATAAACATAGAAATAGCCACACCGCTATCTGTACAAACAATGAAATATCTACACCGCCATCTGTGAAAACATGGGAATATCTACACAGTCATCTGTATAAACAGGGAAATATCTACACCTCCATCTGTATAAACATGGAAATATCCACACCACAATCTGTATAAACATAGAAATATCTACATTGCCATCTGTACACACATGGAAATATCTACACAGCCATCAGTATAAACATGGAAATATCTACCCCGCTACCTCTATAAACATGGAAATACGAACACCGCAATCTGTATGAACATGGGAATATCTACACCGATATCTGTATAAACATGGAAATATCTACACCGCTATCTGTATAAAGATGGAAATATCTCCACTGCTATCTGTACGAACAAGGAAATATCTACAATGCTGTCTGTATAAAGATGGAAATATCTACAACGCTATCTGTGTAAACATGGAAATATCTACACTGCTGTCTGTATAAAGATGGAAATATCTACGCCGTGAGCTGTATAAACCAGGAAATATCTACACTGCTATTTGTATAAACACGGAAATACCAACACCACTACCTGTATAAACATGGAAATATCTACACTGCTATCTGTATAAACATGGAAATATCTACACCACTATCTCTATAAACATGGAAATACCTACACCGCCATCTCTGTAAACATGTACTTATCTACACCGCTATATCTGTAAACCAAAAACATCTACACGGCCATCTCTATAAACATGGAAATAACTACAACCCCATCGGCATAAACATGGAAATATCTACACCGCCATCTGTATAAACATGGAAATATCTACACCACAATCTGTATAAACATAGAAATATCTACATTGCGTTCTGTATACACATGGAAATATCTACACAGCCATCCGTATAAACATGGAAATATCTACCCCGATATCTCTATAAACATGGAAATATGTACACCGCAATCTGTATAAACATGGAAATATCTACACCGCTATCTGTATAAACATGGAAATATCTACACAGCTATCTGTGTAAACATGGAAATATGTACACCGCAATCTGTATAAACATGGAAATATCTACAATGCTATTTGTATACACGTGGAAATCTCTTCATCGCTATCTGTATAAACGTGGAAATATATCCACCGCTATCTGTACAAACGTGGAAATATCTACACCACTATCAGTATAAACATGGAAATATCTACACCACTATCTGTGTAAACATGGAAAAATCTTCAACGCTATCTGTATAAACATAGAAATATCCACACAGATATCTGTGTAAACTTGGAAATATCTACACTGCTATCTGTGTAAAAATGGAAATATCTCCACCGCAATCTGTGCAAAGATGGAAATATCTACAACGCTATATCTGTAAACATGGAAATATCTACACCGCTATCTGTATAAAGATGGAAATATGTACACAGCCATCTGTATAATCATGGAAATAACTACACAGCCATCTGTATAAACATGGAAATATCTACACCACTATCTCCATAAACATGGAAATATCTACACCGCTCTCTGTGTAAACATGGAGATATCAACACTGCCAACTGTGGAAAGATGGAAATATCTACACCGCGATCTGTATAAACTAGGAAATATCTACACCGCGACCTGTATAAACATGGAAATATCTACAAGGGTATCTGTATAAACATGGAAATATCTACACCACGATCTGTATAAACAAGGAAATATAAACACAGCTATCTGTGTAAACTTGGAAATATCTACAGAGCTATCTGTGTAAAGATGGAAATATCTGCACCACAATCTGTGCAAAGATGGAAATATCTACACCGCTATCTCTATAAACATGCAAATATCTGCACCGCTATATGTATAAACATGGAAATATCTACCACACTATCTGTATAAACAAGGATATATCTACACCGACATCTGTATAAACGTGGAAATATCTACACCGCTATCTCTATAACCATGGAAATATCTACACCGCCATCTATATAAACATGCAAATATCTACACAGTCGTCGGTAAAAACATGGAAATATCTACACCACCATCTCTATAAACATGGAAATATCTACAATACCATCTGTATACACATGGGAATATCTACAAAGCCATCTGTATAAACATGGTAATATCTACACCGCTGTCTCTGTAAATGTTGGAATATTTCCACCGCTATCTGCATTAACATGGAAATATCTACACCACGATCAGTATAAATATGGAAATATCTCCACCGCTATCTGTATGAACATGGAAATATCTACAGCGCTATCTGTATAAACATGGAAATATCTACACCAGTATTTCTATAAACAAGGAGATATCTCCACCGCTATGTTTATAAACATGGAAATCCCTTCAACACTATCTCTATAAACATGGAAATACCTACACTGCCATCTCTATAGACATGGAAATATCTACACTGCTATCTGTATAAACATAGAAATATCTACACCGCCATCTCTATAAACATGGAAATATCTACACCGCCATCTGCATGAACATGGAAATATCTACACCGCTATCTGTGCAAAAATGGAAATATCTGCACCGCTATCTGTATAAACATGGAAATAACTACACCGCTGTCTGTATAAACATGTAAATATCTACAACGCTATCTCTGTAAACATGGAAATATATACACAGCTATCTGTCTAAACTTGGAAATATCTACCGGGCTATCTGTGTAAAGATGGAAATATCTGCACCGCAATCTGTGCAAAGAGGGAAATAACTACACCGCTATCTCTATAAACATGGAAATATCTACACCGCTATCTATATAAACATGGAAATATCTACACCACTATCTGTATAAACAAGGAAATATCTACACCGCCATATGTATAAACATGGAAATATGTACACCGCTATCTCTATAACCATGGAAATATCTACACCGCCATTTCTATAAACATGGAAATATCTACACTGACATATGTATACACATGGAAATTTCTTCACGGCCATCTGTATAAACATGGAAATATTTACACCCCTATCTCTATAAACTTGGAAATATCTACACCGCCATCTGCATAAACGTGGAAATATCTACACTGCCATCTGTATAAACATGGAAATAACTACACCCGTATCTCTATAAACATAGAAATACATACACCGCTATCTCTATAAACATGCAAATATCTACACCGCAATCTCTTTGAACATAGAAATATCTACACCGCCATCTCTATAAACATGAAAATATCTACACCGCCATCTCCATAAACATGGAACTATGTACACCGCCATCTTTTTAAACATGGAAATATCGACACCGCTATCTGTATAAACATGGAAATATCTACACCGCTATCTGTATAAACATGGAAATATCTCAACCGCTATCTCTATAAACATGGAAATAACTACACTGCCATCTCTATACACGTGGAAATAACTACACGCCCTCTCTATAAAAATACAAATATCTACACCGCCATCTCTATATTCATGGAAATGTCTACAGCGCTATCTGTATAAACAGCGAAATATCTACACAGCCGTCTCTATAAAAATGGAAATATCTACACCGCCATCTGTATATACATGGAAATAGCTACACAGACATCTGCATAAACATAGAAATACCTACACTGCCATCTGCATAAACATGGAAATATCTACACTGCCATCTGTATGAACATGTAAATATCTACACAGCTATCTCTATAAACATGGAAATGTCTACACTGCTATCTTTATAAACGTGGAAATATCTACACCGCTATCTCTATGAACATGGAAATATCTACACCGCTATCTCTATAAACATGGGAATAACTGCAACGCTATCTGTATAAACATGGAAATATCTATACTGGTATCTTTGTAAACATGGAAATATCTACACCCCTATCTGTATAAACATGGAAATATCTACAAGGCTATCTGTGTAAACATGGAAATATATACACAGATATCTGTGTAAACATGGAAATATCTACACCGCTATCTGTGTAAACATGGAAATATCTACACTGCAATCTGTGCAAGGATGGAAACATCTATACCGCTATCTCTGTAAACATGGAAATATCTACACCGCTATCTGAAAAAACATGGAAATATCTTAACCGCTATCTGCATAAACATGGAAATATATACACCGCTATCAGTATAAACATGGAAATATCTACACCGCTATCTGTGTAAGCATGGAAATATCTACATCGCTATCTGTATAAACATGGAAATATCTCCAGCGCTATCTCTATAAACATGGAAATATCTACAACACTACCTGTATAAACATGGAAATATCTACAACACTATATGTGTAAACAGGGAAATATCTACACAGCTATCTGTGTAAACATGGAAATATGTACACCGATATCTGTATAAAAATGGAAATATTTACACCACAATCTGTGCAAATATGCAAATATCTACACCGCTATTTCTGTAAACATGGAAATATCTACACCGGTATCTGAATAAACATGGAAATATCTACACCACGATATGTATAAACATGGAAATATCTACACCACGATCTGTATAAACATAGAAATATGTACACCGCTATCTGTATAAACAAGGAAATATCTACACCGCTATCATTATAAACATGGAAATATCTACATTTCAATCTGTATAAAAATGGAAATATCTACACTGCCATCTGTATAAACACGGAAATAGCTACACAGTCATCTGTATAAACATGGAAATCTCTACACAAATATCTGTATAAACATGGAAATATCTACACTGCCATCTGTATAAACATGAAAATATCTGCAAAAATATCTGTGTAAAGATGGAAATATCTAGACCGCAATCTGTGCAAATATGAAAATACCTACAGTGCTATCTCTGTAAACATGGAAATATGTACACCACTATCTGTATAAACATGGAAATATCTATACCACTATCTGTATAAACATGGAAATATCTACATCGCCATCTCTATAAACATGGAAATATCTACACCGCCATCAGCATAAACATGGAAATAACTACACCGCCATCTGTACAAACATGGAATTATCTACACCGCCATCTCTATAAACATAGAAATATGTACACTGCCATCTGTAGAAAGATGGAAATGTCTACACAAAGATCTGCATAAAGATGGAAATATCTACACCTCTATCTCTATAAACAAGGAAATACCTACACCGTAATCTGTATAAACATGGAAATAACTACACCGCTATCTGTATAAACTTGGATATATCTACACCGCCATCTGTATAAACATGGAAATTTCTACAACGCTACCTGTATAAACATGGAAATATCTACACCGCTCTCTCTATAAACATGGAAATATCTACACCGCTATCTGTATAAACCTGGAAACATCTACACCGCTATCTGTATAAACATGGAATATCTACACCGCTGTCTCTATAAACATGGAAATACTTACACTGCCATCTGTATAAAGATGGAAATATCGACACCGCGAGCGGTATAAACATGGAAATATATTCACCAATATCTGTTTAAACATGGAAATATATACACCACTATCTCTATAAACATGGAAATACCTACACCGCCATCTCTGTAAACATGGAAATATCTACACCGCTATCTCTATAAACATTGTAAAATCTACACTGCCATCTCTATAAAAATGGAAATATCTACACCGCCATGTGCATAAACATGGAAATATCTACACCGCCATCTGTATAAACATGGAAATATCTACACCGCCATCGGTATAAACAACGAAATATCTACACTGCCATCTGTAGAAAGATGGAAGTATCTACACTGCGATCGCTATAAACATGGAAATTTCTACAATGTTACCTGTATAAACATGGAAATATCCACACCGCTCTCTCTATAAACATGGAAATATCTACACCGCTATCTGTATAAACATGGAACTATCTACACCGCTATCTGTATAAACATGGAAATATCTACACCGCTATCTCTATAAACATGGAAATATCTACACCGCTACCTCTATAAACATGGTAATGTCTATACGGCTATCTCCATAATCATGGAAATTTCTACAACGCTATCTGTATACACATGGAAATATCTACACAGCTATCTGTGTAAACAAGGAAATATCTACACCGCTATCAGTGCAAAGATGGAAATATGTACAAAGCTATCTATGTAAATATGGAAATATCTACACCGCTATCTGTATAAACATGGAAATATCTACACCACTATCTGTATAATCATGTTAATATCTACACCGCTATCTCTATAAACATGGAAATATCTACACCGCCATCTGTACAAACATGGAAATATTTACACCGCGATCTCTATAAAAATGGAAATCTGTACACTGCCATCTCTGGAAAGATGGAAATATCTACATCGCTATCTCTATAAACATGGAAATATCTACACCGCCATCTGTATAAACATGGAAATATCTCCACCACGATCTGTATAAACAAGGAAATATCTCCACAGCTATCTGCGTAAACATGGAAATATCTACATCGCTATCTGAATAAACACGGAAATATCTACAACCCTATCTGTGTAAACATGGAAATATCTACACAGGTATCTGCGTAAACTAAGAAATATCTACACCACTATCTGTGTAAAGATGGAAATATCAGCACCGCAATCTGTGCAAAGAAGGAAATATCTACACCGCTATCTCTGTAAACATGAAATTATCTACACTGCTATGTGTATAAACATGGAAATATCTGCACCTCCATCTGTATAAACATGGAAATACCTACACCGCCATCTGTATAAACATGGAAATATCTAAACCGCGAGCTTTGTAAACATGGAAATATCTACACCGTTATCGGTATAAGTATGGAAAAATCTACACTGTTATCTAAATAAACATGGAAATAACTACACCGCCATCTGTATATACATGGAAATATCTACACCACTATCTCTATAAACATGGAAATATCTACACTGCAATCTGTATGAACATTCAAATATCTACACAGTCATCTGTATAAACATGGGAATATCTACACCACCATCTGTATAAACATGGAAATATCTAAACCACCATCTCTATAAACCTGGAAATATCTACATTACCATATGTATACACATGGAAATATCTTCACGCCATCTGTATAAACATGGAAATATTTACACCGCTATCTGTATAAACATGGAAATATCTACACCGCTACCTGCATAAACATGGAAATATGTACATCGCCATCTGTATAAACATGGAAATATCTACAACGCTATCTGTATAAACGTGGAAATACCTACACCGCTAGCTGTATAAACGTAGAAATATCTACAACGCTATCTGTATAAATGAGGAAAGCTCTACATCGCTATCTGTGTAAACGTGGAAACATCTACACCGCTATCTGTATATACATGGAAAATCTACACCGCTATCTGTATACACATGGAAATATCTACATCGCCATCTGCATAAACTTGGAAATATCTACACCGCTATCTGTATAAATGTGGAAATATCTACAGCGCTATCTGTACAAAGGTGGAAATATCTACACCGCTATCTGTATAAACATGGAAATATCTACACCGCTATCTGTGTAAACATAGAAATATCCACACAGCTATCTGTGTAAAGTTGGAAGTATCTACACCGCTATCTGTGCAATAATGGAAATATCTACAACGCTATCTCTGTAAACATGGAAATATCTACACCGATATATGTATAAACATGGAAATGTGTACACCGCCATCTGTATAAACATGGAAATATCTACACCGCCATCTGAATAAACATGGAAATATCTACACCGCCATTTGTATAAACATGGAAATATCTACACCGCTATCTGTATAAATATGGAAATATATACAACGCTATCTCTAATAAACATGGAAATATCTACACCACTATCTCTATAAACATGGAAATGTATACACCGCCATCTGTATAAACATGCAAATATCTTCACATTCATCTGTATAATCTTGGAAATATCTACACCACTATCTTTATAAACATGGAAAAAGCTAAACTGCCATCTGTATACACATGGAAAATATCTACACAGCCATCAGTACAAACATGGAAATATCTACAAAGCTATCTGTATAAACATGGAAATATCTACACCGCTATGTGTATAAACATGGAAATATCTTAACCACTATCTCTATAAACATGGAAATACGTACACCGCCATCTCTATAAACATGGAAATATCTACATCGCCATCTGCATGAACATGGAAATATCTACACCGCTATCAGTATAAACATGGAAATATCTACACCACCATCTGTAAAAACATGGAAATATCTACACCGCTATCTGTATAAATATGGAAATATCTACACCTTTATCTCTATAAACATGGAAATAACTACACAGCTATCTGTATAAACATGGAAATACCTACACCGCTATTTGTATGATCATGGAAATATCTACACCGCTATCTCTATATCATGGAAATATCTGCACCGTTATCTGAATAAACATGTAAATACAAACACCGCTATCTGTATAAACATGGAAATATCTACACCATGATCTGTAAAAACATGGAAATATCTCCACCGCCATCTGTATAATCATGGAAATATCTACACCGACATCTGTGTAAACATGGAAATAACTACACCGCTATCTGTATAAATATGGAAATATCTACAATGTTATCTCTATAAACATGTTAATATCTACACCGCTATCTGTATAAACATGTAAATATCTACATCGCTATCTGTATAAACATGGAAATAACTCCACCTCTACCTGTATGAACATGGAAATATCTACACCGCTATCAGTATAAACATGGAAATATCTACATTGCCATCTCTATAAACATGGAAATATCTACACCGCCGTCAACATAAACATGGAAATAACAACCCCGCCATCTGTATGAACATGGAATTACCTACACCGCCATCTCTATAAACATAGAAATATATACACTGCCATCTGCAGAAAGATGGAATTATCTACATCGAGATCTGCATAAATATGGAAATATCTAAACCACTATCTCTATAAATATGGAAATACCTACACCGTAATCTGTATAAACATGGAAATATCTACAATGCTATCTGTATAAACAAGGAAATATCTACACCGCTATCTGTATAAATTTGGATATATCTACACCACCATCTGTATACACATGGAAATACCTCCACCACTATCTGCATAAACACGAAAATATCTACACCGCTGTCTGTATAAACATTGAAATATCTACAAGGCTATCTGTATAAACATGGAAATATCTCTACCGCAATCTCTATCAACATGGAAATATCTACACAGCTATCATAATAAACATGGAAATATCTACACCACTATCTGTATAAACATGGAAATATCTACAACACTATCTTTGTAAGCTTGGAAATATCTACAAAGCTATCTGTGTCAACATGGAAATATGTAAGCCGCTATCTGGTTAAAGATGGAAATATCTACACAGCAATCTGTGCAAATATGGGAATGTCTATACCGTTATCTCTGTAAAGATGGAAATATCTACACCGCTGACTATATAAACATGGAAATATCTACACCGCTATCTGTATAAACATGGAAATATCTACACCGCTCTCAGTATAAACCTGGAAATATCTACATGGCCTTCTCTATAAACATGGAAATATCTAAACTGCCATCTGTGTAAACATAGAAATACGTACAAAGTCATCTGTACAAACATGGAAATATCTACACCACTATCTGTATAAACATGGAAATATCTACACTGCCATCTGTATAAACATGGAAATATCTACACTGCCATCTGTATAAACATGGAAATATCTGCACCGCTATCTGTATAAACATGGAAATATCTACAACACTATCTGTGTTAACATGGAAATATCTACACCGCTATCTCTCTAAACATGGAAATATGTACACCGCCATCTGTGTAAAGATGGAAGTACCTATACCGCAATCTGTGCTAATATGGAAATATCTACACCTCTATCTCTGTAAACATGGAAATATCTACACAGCTGTCTGTATAAACATGGAACTATCTACACCGCAATCTGCATAAATATGGAAATATCTACAACACTATCTGTGTTAATATGGAAATATCCACAACGCTATATGGCTAAACATGGAAATATGTATTCCGCCATCTGTATAAACATGGAAATATGTACACCGCTATCTGTGTAAAGATGGAAATATCTGCACCGCAATCTGTGCAAATATGGAAATATCTACACTGCTATCTCTGTAAACATGGAAATACCTACACCGCTATCTGTATAAACATGGTAGTATCTCCACCGCTATCGGTATAAATTTGGAAATATCTATGCAACAATCTCTATAAACATGGAAATATCTACACCGCTATCTGTATAAACATGGAAATATCTACATCTCCATCTGTATGAACATGGAAATATATAAACTGCCATCTGTATACACATGGAAATGTGTACACTGTCATCTGTATAAACATGGAAATATCTACACCGCTATCTCTATAAACATGGAAATACCTACACCGCTATCAGTATAAACTTGGAAATATCTACACCGCTATCTGTATAAACATGGAAATAGCTACACCGCTATCTGTATAAATATGGAAATATCTACACTGCTATCTCTATAAACATGGAAATGTGTACACAGCTATCTGTATAAACATGGAAATATCTACATGGCTATCTCTATAAACATGGAAATATCTACACCGCCAACTGAATAAACAAGGAAATACCTACAGAGTCATCTGTATAAACATGGAAATATCTACACTACTATCTGTATAAACGTGGAAATTTCTACACTGCCATCTGTATAAACATGGAAATATCTACAAAGCCATCTCTATAAACATGGAAATATCTACACTGCTATCTGTATAAACATGGAAATAGCCACACCGCTATCTGTATAAACATGGAAATATCTACACCGGCATCTGTAAAAACATGGAAATAAAAACACAGTCATATGTATAACCATGGAAATATCTACACCTCTATCGCTATACACATGGAAATATCTACACTGCCGTCTGTATAAACATGGAAATATCTACACAGCCATCTGTATAAACATGGAATTATCTACTCCGCTATCTGTATAAGCATGGAAACATGTCCCCCCTATCTCTATAAACATGGAAATATCTACATCGCTATCTTTATAAACATGGCAATATCCACAACGCTATCTGTTTAAACATGTAAATATCTACATCGCTATCTTTACAAACATGGAAATATCCACACCCCTCTCTGTATAAACATGGAAATATCTATATCACTATCTGTGTAAACATGGAAATATCTACACAGCTATCTGTGTAAACATGGAGATATGTACACGGCTATCTGTGTAAAGATGGAAATATCTACGCCGCAATCAGAACAATTATGGAAATATCTACACCGCTTTCTCTGTAAACATGGAAATATCTACACAGCTATCTGTATAAACATGGAAATAACTACACCACTATCTGTATAAACATGGAAATATCTACACCGCCATCTGTAAAAACATAGAAATATCTACACTGTCATCTGTACAATCATGGAAATATCTCCATTTCCATCTCTAAAAACATGGAAATATCTACACTGCCATCTGTATACACATGGAAATATCTACACAGCCATCTGTATAAACAAGGGAATATCTCCACCGGTATCTCTATAAACATGGAAACATCTCCACCGCTATCTTTATTAACATGTAAATATCTACACCGCTATCTGAATAAACATGGAAATATCTATAACACTATCTGTGTAAACATGGAAATATCTACACAGCTATCTGTGTAAACATGAAATAAGTACTCCGCTATCTGTGTAAAGATGGAAATATGTACACTGCAAACAGAGCAAATATGGAAATATCTACACCGCTATCTCTGTAAACATGGAAATACCTACACATCTATCTGTATAAACCGGGAAATATCTATGCCGCTATATGTATACACCTGGAAATATCTACAACGCCATCTATACAAACATGGAAATATCTACACTGCTATCTGTATACACCTAGAAATATCTGCATCGATACATCTTTAAACATGGAAATATATACACCGCTATCTCTATAAACATGGAAATATCTAAATCGCTAAATGTATTAACATGGAAATATCTACATGACAATCTCTATAAACATGGAAATATCTACAGCGCCATCTGTATAAACATGGAAATACCTACAGAGTCATCTGTATAAACATGGAAATAACTACACACCTATCTGTATAAACATGAAAATATCTACACGGCCATCCGTATAAACACGGAAATATCTACACAGCCATCTCTATAAACATGGAAATCACTACAACGCTAACTGTATAAACATGGAAATATCCACACCGCTATCTGTAAAAACATGGAATTATCTACACAGTCATCAGTACAAACATGGAAATATGTACACCTCCATCTGTATACACATGGCAATATCTACACTGCCATCTTTACACACATGGAAATATCTACACAGCCATCTGTATAAACATGGAATTATCTACACCGCTATCTCTATAAACATGGAAATACCTTCACCGCTATCTCTATAAACATGGAAATAAATTCACCGCTATCTGTATAAACATGGAAATATCTACTCTGCGATCTCTGCGAATATGGAAATATCTACGCCGCTATCTCTATAAATATGGAAATATCTACACCGCAATCTGTACAAACATGGAAATATCTACACTGCTATCTGTATAAACATGGAAATATCTACACTGCTATCTGTATAAACATGGAAATATCTACACCGCTATCTCTGTAAACATCGAAATATCTACACGGCTATCGTTATAAACATGGAAATATCTACACCGCTATCTGTATAAACATGTAAATATCTACAACACTCTCTGTGTAAACATGGAAATATCTACACAGCTATCCGTGTAAACATGGAAATATGTACATCGCAATCTGTGTAAAGATGGAAATATCTACACCGCAATATGTGTAAATATGGAACTATCTACACCGCTATCTCTGTAAAGATGGAAATATCTACACCGCTATCTGTATAAACATGGAAATATCTACACCACTATCTGTATAAACATGGAAATGTCTACATCATGATCTGTATAAACATGGAAATATCTACACTGCTATCGGTACAAACATGGAAACATCTACACCGCTATCTTTATAAACATGGAAATATCTACACCGCTATCTGTATAAATATGGAAATAACTACACTGCTATCTCTATAAACATGGAAATGTGTACACCGCTATCTGTACAAACATGGAAATATCTACATGGCTATCTCTATAAACATGGAAATATCTAGACCGCCAACTGTATAAACATGGAAATACCTACACTGTCACCTGTATAAACATGGAAATATCTACACCACTATCTGTATAAACATGGAAATATCTACACTATCATCTGTATAAACATGGAAATATCTACACAGCCATCTGTATAAACATGGAAATATCTACACCACTATCTGTATAAACATGGAATTATCTACACTACCGTCTGTATAGGCATGGAAATATCTACACAGCCATCTTTATACACATGCAGTTATCTACACAGCCATCTGTATCAACATGGAAATATCTCCACCGCTATATCTATAAACATGGAAATACCTACACCGCTATCTGTATAAACATGGAAATAGCCACACCGCTACCTGTATAATCATGGAAATATCTACACCGCCATCTGTAAAAAAATGGAAATATCTACAACCCTATCTGAGTAAACATGGAAATATCTACACAGCAATCTGTGTAAACCTGGAAATATCTACACCGCTATCTCTGTAAACATGTAAATGTCTACAATGCTATCTGTGTCAACATGGAAATATCTACAATGCTATCTGTATAAATATGGAAATATCTACAAAACCATCTCTATAAACATGTAAATATCTACACTGCTATCTGTATAAACATGGAAATAACTACACAGCTATCTGTATAAACTTGGAAATATCTACACCGCTATCCCTATAAACATGGAAAGAAAAACACCGCGATCCGTATAAAAATGGAAATATCTACACCGCTATCTGTATAAACACGGAAATATCTACACCGCCATTTCTATAAACTTGGAAATATCTACACCGCCATCTGCATAAACATGGAAATATCTACACCGCCATCTGCATAAACATGGAAATATCTACACCAATATCTGAATAAACATCTAAATATCTACACCGCTATCTGTATGAACATGGAAATATCTCCAACGCTATCAATGTAAACATGGAAATATCTACACAGCTATCTGTATAAAGAAGGAAATATCTACACCGCTATCTGTATAAACGTGCAAATATCTACACCGATATGTGTATATACGTGGAAATATCTTCAACGTTATCTGTATAAACGTGGAAATATCTACACTGGCATCTGTATAAACATGGAAATATCTCCACTACCATCTGTAGAAACATGGCAATTTCAACACCGCTTATGTGAAAAGCTGGAAATATCTACACCGCTATCTGTATAAACATGGAAAAATCTACACTGCGATCTGTATAAACATGGAAATATCTACACTGCTATCTGTATAAACATGTAAATATATACACGGCTATCTGTATAAACATAAAAATATCTACACCGCTATCTGTATAAATTTGGAAATATCTACACCGCTATCTCTGTAAACATGGAAATACCTACACCACCATCTCTATAAACATGGAAATATCTGCACCGCCATCTCTATAAACATGAAAATATCCACACTGCCATCTCTATAAACATGGAACAAACTACACCGCCTTCTTTATAAACATCGAAATATCTACACTGCCATCTGAATAAACATGGAAATACCTACACTGCCATCAGTATACACATGGAAATATCTACAAATATATCTCTATAAACACGGAAATATCTACACCGCTATCTGTGTAAACATGGAAATATCCACACCACCATCTGTATAAACATGGAAATACCTACACAGTCATGTGTAGGAACATTTAAATATCTACACTGCCATCTGCATAAACACAGAAATATCTACACAGCCCTCTGTATAAATATGTAAATATCTGCATAGTCATCTGTATAAACATGGAAATATCTGCACCGCTATCTGTATAAACATGGAAATACCTACACCGCTGTCTCTATAAACATGGAAATATGTACATCGCTATGTGTATAAACATGGAAATATCTCCACTGCTGTTTGTATAAACATGGACATATCTCCACCGTTATCTGTATAAACATGGAAATATCTACAGTGCCATCTCTGTAAACATTGAAATATCTACACTGCCGTCTGTAAAATCATGGAAATATCTAGGCAGTCATCTGAATAAACATGGAAATATCTGCACCACCATCTGTATAAACATGGAAATACCTACAATACCATCTGTATACACATGGAAATATCTACACAGACATCTGTATAAATATGGAAATATCTACACCGTATCTGTGCAAAAATGGAAATATCTACACCGGTATCTATGTAAACATGGAAATATCTACACCGCTATCTTTATTAATATGAAAATATCTTCATCGCTATCTGTATAAACGTTGAAATGTCTACACCGCTACCTCTATAAACATGGAAATAACTACAAAGCCATCTGTATAAACATGGAAATATCTACACAGTCATGTGTAGGAACATTTAAATATCTACACTGCCATCTGTATAAACACAGAAATATCTACACAGCCCTCTGTATAAATATGGAAATATCTGCATAGTCATCTGTATAAACATGGAAATATCTGCACCGCTATCTTTATAAACATGGAAATACCTACACCGCTGTCTCTATAAACATGGAAATATGTACACCGCTATGTGTATAAACATGGAAATATCTCCACTGCTGTCTGTATAAACATGGACATATCTCCACCGATATCTGTATAAACATGGAAATATCTACAGCGCCATCTCTATAAACATTGAAATATCTACACTGCCATCTGTAAAAACATGGAAATATCTAGGCAGTCATCTGAATAAACATGGAAATATCTGCACCACCATCTGTATAAACATGGAAATACCTACAATATCATCTGTATACACATGGAAATATCTACACAGACATCTGTATAAATATGGAAATATCTACACCGCCATCTGTATAAACATGGAAATAAACAAACTGCCATCTGTGGAAAGTTGGAAATATCTTCACGGCTATCTCTATAAATATGGAAATATCTACACCTCCATCTCTATAAACATGAAAATATCTACACTGCCATCTCCGTAAAGATGGAAGTATCTACTCCGCCATGTGTATGAACACGGAAATATCTACACCACCCTCTGTGTAAACATGGAAATATCTACACCGCTATCTGCATAAACATGGAAATATCTACTCCGCCACCTGCATGTCCATGGAAGTATATACGCCGCCATCTGTATAAAAATGGAAATATCTACACGGCCATCTGTGTATAGATGGAAATATCAACACCGCCATCTGTACAAACATGGAAATATCTACATCGCTATCTTGATAAACATGGAAATATCTGCAGTGCCATCTGTAAAAACATGGAAATACCTATACAGTCATCTATATAAACATGGAAATATCAACAATGCCATCTGAATACACATGGAAATATCCACACAGCCATCTGTATAAACATGTAAATATCTACACTGCTATCTCTATAAGCATGGAAATATCTACACCGCCATATGTGTGAATAAGGAAATATCTACAATGCCATCTGCATAAAGATATAAATATCTGCACCACGAGCTGTATAAACAAGGAAATATCTACATCGCTATCTGTATAAACGTGGAAATACCAACACCGCTATCGGTATAAACATGGAAATATTTACACCGCCATCTACATACCCATAGAAATATCTGCGCCGCCATCTCTGTAACCATCTCTGTAAACATGAAAATATCTACACCGCCATCTCCATACACATGTAACTATTTACAAGGACATCTGTGTAAACATGGAAATATCTAGACCTCTATCTGTAGAAACGTGGAAATATCTACACTGCCATCTGTATAAAGATGGAAATATCTACACTGCGATCTTTATATACATGGAAATATCGCCACGGCTATCTGTATAAACATGGAAATACCAACAACGCTATCTGTATACACATGGAAATATCTACACAGACATCTCTATAAATATGGAAATGTCTACACCGCCATCTGTATAAACATGGAAATATCTACACTGCCATCTGTAGAAAGATGGAAATATCTACACCGCTATCTCTATAAATATGGAAATATCTACACCGCCATCTCCATAAACATGAAAATATCTACACTGCCATCTCCATAAAGATGGAAGTATCTACTCCGCCATGTGTATAAGCACGGAAATATCTACACTGCTATCTCAATAAACATGGAATTATCTACACTGCAGTCTGTATAAAAAGGGAAATATCTACACTGCTATCTGTATAAACATGGAAATATCTCCACTGCTATCTCTATAAACATCGAAATATCTACACCGCCATCAGTATAAACATGGAAATACTTACAAAGTTATCTGTATAAACATGGAAATATCTACACCGCCATCTGTAAATACATGGAAATATCTACACAGCCATGTGTATAAACATGGAAATATCTACAGCGCTATCTATATAAACATGGAAATAACTACAACGCTATCTGTATAAACATGGAAATATCCACACCGCTGTCTGTACAAACTTGGAAATATCTACACCGCTATCTCTATAAACATGGAAATATCTACACCGCCATCTGTATAAATATGGAAATACCTATACAGTCATCTGTGTAAACATGGAAATATCTACAATGCCATCTATATACACATGGAAATACCTACACGGCAATCTGTGTATAGATGGAAACATCAACACCGCCATGTTTACAAACATGGAAATATCTACACAGTTATCTCTATAAACATGGAAATCTTTACACTGTGGTCTGTATAAACATGGAAATATCTACACCCGTATCTGTATAAACATGGAAATATCTACACCACGATCTGTATAAACATGGAAATATATACACCGCTATCTGTATAAACATGGAAATATCTGCTCCGCTATCTCTATAAACATGGAAATATCTACAAAGCCATCTGTAGAAACATGGAAATACCTACACAGTCATGTGTAGGAAGATTTAAATATCTACACTGCCATCTGTATAAACACAGAAATATCTACACAGCCCTCTGTATAAATATGGAAATATCTGCATAGGCATCTGTATAAACATGGAAATATCTGCACCGCTATCTGTATAAACATCTAAATACCTACACCGCTGTCTCTATAAACATGGAAATATGTATACCGCTATGTGTGTAAACATGGAAATATCTCCACTGCTGTCTCTATAAACATGGATATATCTCCACCGTTATCTGTATAAACATGGAAATACCTACACCGCCATCTGTATAAACATGGAAATACCTACAAAGTCATCTGTATAAACATGGAAATATCTACACAGCCATCTGTATAAACATGGAAATATCTACACAGCCATCTGTATATACATCGAAATATCTACACTGCTATCTGTATAAACATGGAAGTAACTACACCGCTATTTGTATAAACAAGGAAATATCTACATCGCCATCTGTTTAAACATGGAAATATATACACAGACATCTATTTATACATGGAAATATCTACACCGCTATCTGTATAAACATGCTAATAACTACCCCGCTATCTGTATAAATGTGGAAATATTTGCACCGCTATCCCTATAAACATGGTAATATCAACACCGCGATCTGTATAAACATGGAAATATCTACACAGTGATCTGTATTAACATGGAAATATCTACACCTCGATCTGTATAAACATGGAAATATCTACACCGTGATCTGAAGAAATATGGAAATATCTACACCGCCATCTCTATAAACATGGAAATATCTACACCCCTATCTGTATAAACATGGAAATATCCACACAGCTATCTATATAAACATGGAAAAATAAACACCGCTATCTCTATGAACATGGAAATATCTAAAACACCATCTCTATGAACATGGAAATATCTACACCGCGATCGGTATAAACATGGAAATATCTACACCGCTATCTGTTTAAACATGGAAATATCTCCACTGCTATCTCTATAAACATCGAAATATCTACACCGCCATCGCTATAAACATGGAAATAGTTACAAAGTTATCTGTATAAACATGGAAATATCTACACCGCCGTCTGTATAAACATGGAATTGTCTACACAGCCATGAGTATATACATGGAAATATCTACACCGCTATCTATATAAACATGGAAAGAACTACACCGCTATCTGTATAAACATGGAAATATCTCCACTGCTATCTCTATAAACTTCGAAATATCTACACTGCCATCTGTATAAACATGGAAATACTTACAAATTTATCTGTATAAACATGGAAATATCTACACCGCCATCTGTATAAACATGGAAATATCTACACAGCCAGGTGTACATACATGGAAATAACTACTCCGCTCTCTATGTAAACATGGAAATTAGTACAGCGCTATCTGTATATACATGGAAATATCTACACCACTATCTACATATCCATAGAAATATCTGCGCCGCCATCTGTATAAACATGGAAATATCAACACGGTCATCTGTGTATAGATGGAAATATCAACACCGCAATCTGTACAAACATGGAAATATCTGCACCGCTATCTGTATAAACATGGAAATATCTACACCGCGGTCTGTATAAACATGGAAATATCTACACCGCTATCTGTATAAACATGGAAATATCTGCACAGCTATCTCTATAAACATGGAAATACCTACACCGTGATCTGTATAAACATGGAAATTTCTCCACCGTTATCTGTATAAATATGGAAATATTTACACCGCTATCTCTATAAACATGGAAATATCTACACCACCATCTGTATAAACATGGAAATATCTACACTGCCATCTGTATACACATGGAAATAGCTACACGGCAATCTGTGCATAGATGGAAACATCCACACCGCCGTCTGTACAAACATGGAAATATGTACACCGATATCTGTAAAAACATGGAAATATCTACACCGCTATCTGTATAAACATGGAAATACCTACACCGCCATCTGTATAAACATGGAAATACCTACAAAGTCATCTGTATAAACATGGAAATATCTACACCGCCATCTCTATAAACATGGAAATATCTACACTGCCATTTGTAGAAAGATGGAAATATCTACACCACCATCTGTATAAACGTGGAAATATCTACACCGCTATCTGTATAAACATGGAAATATCTACACCGCAATCTGTATAAACATGGAAATATCTACTACGCTATCTGTATAAATGTGAAATATCAAAACCGCTATCTCTATAAAAATGGAAATATCTACACTGCTATCTGTATAAACATGGAAATATCCTCACTGCTATATCTATGAACATGGGTATATCTACACCGCTATCTCTATAAACATGGAAATATCTACACCGCCATCTCTATAAACATGGAAATATCTACACCTGTATCTGCATAAACATGGAAATATCTACACCGCTATCTGTGTAAACATGGTAATATCTACACTGCGATCTGTATAAGCATGGAAATATCTACACCGTGATCTGTATAAACATGGAATATCTTCACCACGATCTGTATAAACATGGAAATATCTCCACCGCTATCTGTATAAACATGGTAATATCTACACCACCATCTGTATAAACATGGAAACATCTACTCCGCCATCTGTATAAACATCCAAATATCTACAAAGGCATCTGTATAAACATGGAAATATCTGCAACACTATCTGTGTAAACATGGATATATCTACACTGCTATCTGTGTAAACATGGACATAACTACTCTGCTATCTGTATAAACATGGAAATACCTTCACCGCTATCTGTATAAACATGGAAATGTCAACATCGCTATCTGTATAAACATGGAAATATCTACACCACTATCAGTAAAAACATGGAAATATCTTCACCGCCATCTCCATAAATATGGAAATATCTACACCGCTATCTCTATAAACCTGGAAATATCTACACTGCTCTGTGTATAAACGTGGAAATATCTACAACGGTATCTGTGTAATCATGGAAATATCTACACAGCTATCTGTGTAAACTTGGAAATATCTACCCCGCAATCTGTGTAAAGATGGAAAGATATACACCGCAGTCTTTTTAAAGATGGAAACATCTACACTGCTAACTCTGTAAACATGGAAATATCTACACTACCATCTCTATAAACATTGAAATATCTACACTGCCATGTGTATACACATGGAAATATCTACACATCCATCTGTATAAACATGGAAATATCTCCACCGCTATCTCTATAAACATGGAAACATCTACACCTCCATCTGCGTAAACATGGAAATATCTACACTGCCATGTATACACTTGGAAATATCTACACAGCCATCTGTATAAACATGGAAATACCTACACCGCTACCTCTATAAACATGGAAATACATACAAAGCAATCTGTATAAACATGGAAATATCTCCATCACACTCTGTATTAACATGGAAATATCACCACCGCTCTCTGTTTATATATGGAAATATCTACACCGCTATCTGTATAAAAATGGAAATATCTACACAGTCAACTGTATATACATGGAAATATATACACCACCATCTCTATAAACATGGAAATATCTACACTGCCATCTGTAAACATGGAAATATCTACACAGTCATCTGTATATAGATGGAAATATCTACACCACCATCTATATAAACATGGAAACATCTACTCCGCCATCTGTATAAACATCCAAATATCTACAAAGGCATCTGTATAAACATGGAAATATCTGCAACACTATCTGTGTAAACATGGATATATCTACACTGCTATCTGTGTAAACATGGACATAACTACTCTGCTATCTGTATAAACATGGAAATACCTTCACCGCTATCTGTATAAACATGGAAATGTCAACATCGCTATCTGTATAAACATGGAAATATCTACACCACTATCAGTAAAAACATGGAAATATCTTCACCGCCATCTCCATAAATATGGAAATATCTACACCGCTATCTCTATAAACCTGGAAATATCTACACTGCTCTGTGTATAAACGTGGAAATATCTACAACGGTATCTGTGTAATCATGGAAATATCTACACAGCTATCTGTGTAAACTTGGAAATATCTACCCCGCAATCTGTGTAAAGATGGAAAGATATACACCGCATTCTTTTTAAAGATGGAAACATCTACACTGCTAACTCTGTAAACATGGAAATATCTACACTACCATCTCTATAAACATTGAAATATCTACACTGCCATGTGTATACACATGGAAATATCTACACATCCATCTGTATAAACATGGAAATATCTCCACCGCTATCTCTATAAACATGGAAACATCTACACCTCCATCTGCGTAAACATGGAAATATCTACACTGCCATGTATACACTTGGAAATATCTACACAGCCATCTGTATAAACATGGAAATACCTACACCGCTACCTCTATAAACATGGAAATACATACAAAGCAATCTGTATAAACATGGAAATATCTACATCACACTCTGTATTAACATGGAAATATCACCACCGCTCTCTGTTTATATATGGAAATATCTACACCGCTATCTGTATAAAAATGGAAATATCTACACAGTCAACTGTATATACATGGAAATATATACACCACCATCTCTATAAACATGGAAATATCTACACTGCCATCTGTAAACATGGAAATATCTACACAGTCATCTGTATATACATGGAAATATCTACACCACCATCTCTATAAACATGGAAATATCTACACTGCCGTCTGTATAAACATGGAAATGTCTACAGAGCCATCAGTATAAACATGGAAACATCTGCACCACTATCTCTATACACATGGAAATACCTACACTGCAATCTCTATAAACATGGAAATATCTACACCACAAACTCTATAAACATGGAAATATCTACACTGCCATCTCTATAAACATGAAAATATCTACACCGCCATCTCCATAAACATGGAACTATCTACACCGCCATCTGTGTAAACATGGAAATATCTACACTGCCGTCTGTATAAAGATGGAAATATCTGCACCCCGAGCTGTATAAACATGGAAATATCTACACTGCTATCTGTATAAACAGGGAAATACCAACACCACTATCTGTATAAACGTGGAAATATCAACACCACGATCTGTTTAAACATGGAAATATCTACAAGTCTCTTTGTATAAACATGGAAATAAATACACCGCTGTCTGTATAAACATGGAAATAACTATACCGCCCTCTGAATAAACATGGAAATATCTACACTGCTATTTCTATAAATATGGAAATATATACACCGCTATCTATATAAACATGGAAATATCTATGCCGCCATATGTATAAACATGGGAATATCTACACAGCCATCTGCATAAACATGGAAATAACTACACCGCTATCTCTATACAGATGGAAATATTTACACAGCTATCTCTATAAACATGGAAATATCTACACCGCCATCTCTATAAACCTAGAAATATCTACACTGACACATTTATAAACATGGAAATATCTACACCGCCATCTCCATAAACAAGGAACTATCTACACCACCATCTGTGTAAAATGGAAATATCTAAACCGTTATCTGTATAAAGATAGACATATCTACACTTCTATCTGTATAAAGATGGAAATATCTCCACCGCTATCTGTATAAACATGGAAATATCTCCACCGCTATCTGTATAAACATGGAAATATCTGCACCGCGACCTCTATAAAAATGGAAATATCTACACCGCTATCTGTATAAACATGGAAATATCTACAAAGCTATCAGTGTAATCATGGAAATATCCAGACAGCTATCTGTGTAAACATGGAAATATCTACACCGCTATCTATGTAAAGATGAAAATAGCTACACCGCAATCTGTGCAAAAATGGAAATATCTACACCGCTATCTCTATAAAGATGTAAATACCTGCACTGCTCTCTGTATAAACATGGAAATATCTACACCACCATCTTTGAAAACATATAAATACCTACACAGTCATCTGTATAATCATGGAAATATCTACACATCCATCTGTGTAAACATGGAAATATCTACACGGCTATCTGCATAAACAGGTAAATACCTACACTTTCATCTGTATATAGATGGAAATATCTACACCGCGAGCTGTGTAAACATGGAAATATCTACAACGTTATCCGTATAAACATGGACATACCAACACCACTATCTCTATAAACGTGGAAATCTCTACACCGCTATCTGTATAAACATGGAAATATCTGCACCACTATTTCTATAAACATGGAAATACGTACACCGCCATCTTTATACACATGGAAATATCTACACCGCTATCTCTATAAACATAGAAATATCTACACCGCCATCTCCATAAACATGGAAATATCTACACCGCCATCTGCATAAACATGGAAATATCTACACCGCCATCTTTATAAACATGAAAATATCTGCACCGCCATCTGTATAACCATACAAATATCTACACTGTCATCTGTATAAACATGGAAATACCTACACAGTAATCTGTATAAACATGGAAACATCTACACCACTATATGTGTAAACATGGAAATATCTACACGGCAATGTGTGTGAAATAGGAAATTTCGACACCGCTATCTTTGTAAGGATAGAAATATCTACATCGCAATCTGTGCAAAGATGGAAATAACTAAACTGCTATCTGTGTAAACATGGTAATATCTATACCACTGTCTCTATAAGCATGGAAATATCAACACCGCTATCTGTATATACATGGAAAAATCTACACCGCCATCTGTAAAAACATGGAAATATCTACACCGCAATCTGTATAAACATGGAGATACCTACACAATCATCTCTATAAACATGGTGACATCTACACAGCTATCTGTGTAAACATGGAAATATCTACAACGCTATTTGTGTAAAGATGGAAATATCTGCACCGCAATCTGTGCAAACATGGAAATATTTACACCGCTATCTCTATAAACATGGAAATATCTGCACCGTTATCTGTGTAAACATGGAAATATCTACACAGTCATCTGTATATACATGGAAATATCTACACCACCATCTCTGTAAACATGGAAATATCTACACTGCCATGTGCATAGTCATGGAAATATCTACACAGCCATCAGTATAAACTTGGAAACATCTGCACCGCTATCTGAATACACATGAAAATACCTACACCGCTATCTCTATAAACATGGAAAGATATACAATGCTATCTGTATAAACATGGAAATAGCCACACCGCTATCTGTATAAACATTGAAATATCTACACCGCCATCTGTAAAAACATGAAAATTTCTACTCAGTCATCTGTATAAACATGGAAATGTCTATACCTCCATCTGTATAAACACGGAAATATCTCCACCGCTATCTGTATAAACCTGGAAATATCTACAACGCTATCTGTGTAAACATGGAAATATCTAAACAGCTATCTGTGTAAACATGGCAATATCTACACCGCTATCTCTGTAAAGATGGAAATATCCACACCGCAATCTGTGCAAAGATGGAAATATCTACAATGCTATCTCTATAAACATGGAAATATATGCACCGCTGTCTGTATAAACATGGAAATACCTACACCGCTATCTGTATAATCATGGAAATATCTACAAGGCTATCTCTATAAATATGGGAATATCTACACCGCCATCTGTATAAAGATGGAAATATCTACACCGCGAGCTGTATAAACATGGAAATATCTACACCGATATCTGTATAAACATGGAAATATCTACACAGCTATCTCTATAAACATGGAAATATCTACACCGCGATCTGTATAAACATGGAAATATCTACATGGCTATCTCTATAAACATGGAAATACCTACACCACCATCTGTATAAACATGGAAATATTTCCACCGTTATCTGTATAAACATGGAAATATCTACTTCGCAATCTGTATATACATGGAAATATATCCACCGCAATCTGTATAAACATGGAAATATCTACAAAACTATCTTTGTTAACATGGAAATATCTACACCGCTATCTGTGGAAACATGGAAATATGTACAACGCTATCTGTGTAAAGATGGAAATATCAACACCGCTATCTGTGCAAATATGGAAATATCTACACCACTATCTCTATAAACATGGAAATATCTACACCGTTATCTGTATAAATATGGAAATATCTACACCACGATCTCTATAAACATGGAAATAGCCACACCGCTATCTGCATAAACATGGAAATATCTACAACGCCATCTGTATAAACATGGAAATATCTACACCGCTATCTGTATAAACATGGAAATATGTACACAGCTATCTGTGTAAAGATGGAAATATCTACAGCGCAATATGTGCAAATATGGAAATATCTACACCGCTCTCTCTGTAAACATGGAAATATCTAAACCGCTGTCTGTATAAACATGGAAATATCTACACCGCTATCTGTATAAACATGGAAATATCTACACGTCGATCTCTATAAACATGGAAATATCTACACTGCTATCTGTATAAATAAGGAAATATCAACACCGCTATCTCTATAAACATGGAAATGTCTACACCGCTATCTGTATAAACATGGAAATATCTACATGGCTATTTCTATAAACATGGAAATACCTACAACACCATCCGTATAAACATGGAAATAACTACACTGCTATCTGTATAAACATGGAAATATCTACACCACTATCTGTATAAACATGGAAATATCTTCGCTGCCATCTGTATAGACATGGAAATATCTACAGAGCCATCTCTATAAACATCAAAATATCTACATCTCTATCCGTATAAACATGGAAATAGCCACACCACTATCTGTATAAACATGGAAATATCTACACCACTATTTGTATAAACATTGAAATATCTACACTGCCATCTGTATAAACATGGAAATATCTACAGAGCCATCTCTATAAACATCGAAATGTCTACACTGCTGTCTGTATAAACATGGAAATAGCCACACCGCTATCTGTATAAACATGGAAATATATACACCGCCATCTGTAAAAACTTGAAAATTTCTAAACAGTCATCTATGTAAACATGGAAATATCTACACCGCTATCTCCATAAACATGGAAATACCTTCACGGCAATCTGTATAAACATGGAAATATCTACACCACTCTCAGTATAAACATGGAAATACCTACACCGCTATATTTATAAACTTGGTAATAACTACAACGCCATCGGTATAAACATGGAAATATCTCCACCAGTATCTGTAAAAACATGGAAATATCTCCACCGCTATCTGTATAAACCTGGAAATATCTACACCGCTGTCTGTATAAACATGGAAATATATACAACAATATCTGTGTAAACATGGAAATTTCTACACAGATATCTGTGTAAACCTGGAAATATGTACATCGCTATCTGTGTAAAGATGGAAATCACTAGACCTCAATATGTGCAAAGATGGAAATATCTACACCGCTATCTGTATAAACATGGAAATATCTCCACCGCTTTCTGTATAAACATCTTAATGACTTCATCGCTATCTGTATAAACATGGAAATATCTCCACCGCTATCTGTATAGACATGGAAACATCTACACCACTATCTGCATAAACTTGGAAATATCTACACCGCTATCTGTATAAACCTGGAAATAACTACACTGCCATTTCTATACACATGGAAATATCTACACTGCCATCTGTATAAACATGGAATTATCTACACTGCTATCTCTATAAACATGAAAATAACTACACAGCTATCTGTATAAACAAGGAAATATCTACACCGCTATCTGTAGAACCATGGAAATATCTACACCGCTATCTGTATAAACTTGGAAATAAATACACCTCCATCTGTATAAACATGGAAATACCTACACTGCCATCTGTATACACATGGATATATCTACACTGCCATGTGTATAAACATGGAAATATCTACCCCGTTATCTCTATAAACATGGAAATTCCTACACCGCTATCTGTATAAACATGGAAGTATCTACATGGCTATCTGTATAAACATGGAAATATCAACAACGCCATCTGTATAAACATGGAAATACATACACAGTCATCTGTATAAACATGGTAATATCTACACCACCGTCTGTATAAACATGGAAATATCTACACTGCCATCTGTATAAACATGGAAATATCTACCAATCCATCTATATAAACATGGAAATATCTACACCGCTATCTGTATGAACATGGAAATAGCCACACCGAAATCTGTATAAACATGGAAATATATACACCACCATCTGTAAAAACATGGAAATAACTAAACGGTCATCTGTATAAACATGGAAATATCCACACTGCCATCTGTATACACATGGAAATATCTACACGGCCATCTGTATAAACATGGAAATATCTACACCACTATCAGTATAAATATGGAAATATCTACACCGCTATCTCTATAAACATGGAAATATCTACAGCGCTATCTGTAGAAACGTGGAAATATCTACACCGCTATCTCTATAAACATGGAAATATGTACACCACCATCTATATAAACATGGAAATATCAACACTGTCCTCTGTATATACATGGAAATATATACACCACCATCTCTATAAACATGGAAATATCTACACTGCCATCTGTATACACGTGGAAATATTTACACAGCCATCTGTATAAACATGGAAATATCTACACTGCTAACTATATAAACCTGGAAATAACTACACCGCCAACTCTATAAACATGAAAATATATACACCGCCATCTCCATAATCATGGAAATATCTACAACGCCATCTGTATAAACATGGAAATATCTACACCGCCAATTGTATAAACATGGAAATATCTACACCGCCATCTCAATAAACACAGAAATATCTACTCTGCCATCTGTAGAAATTTGGAAATATCTACACCGACACCAGCATAAACATGGAAATACCTACACCTCTACCTGTGTAAACATGGAAATATCTACACAGCTATCTGTATAAATATGGTAGTATCTACACCACTATCTGTATGAACATGGAAATATCTACATGGCTATCTGTATAAACATGGAAATCTCTACACTGCTATCTGTATAAACATGGAAATAACTACATGGCCATCTCTATAAACATGGAAATATCTACACCGCCATCTGTACAAACATGGAAATATCTACACCGCCATCTGTACAAACATGGAAATATCTACACCACTATCTGTATAAACATGGAAATATCTACACCGCCATCTGTATAAACATGGAAATATCTACAAAGCTATCTATATAAACATGGAAATATCTACACAGCTATCTGTTAACATGGAAATAGCCACACCGCTATCTGTATAAACATGGAAATATCTACACCGGTATCATTATAAACTTGGAAATATCCCCACCGCTATCTGTATAAACATGGAAATATCTACAACACTATATGTGTAAACATGGAAATATATACAACAATATCTGTGTAAACATGGAAATATCTACACAGATATCTGTGTAAACCTGGAAATATGTACATCGCTATCTGTGTAAAGATGGAAATAACTAGACCTCAATATGTGCAAAGATGGAAATATCTACACCGCTATCTGTATAAACATGGAAATATCTACACCACTATCTGTATAAACATGGAAATATCTCCACCGCTATCTGTATAGACATGGAAACATCTACACCACTATCTGCATAAACTTGGAAATATCTACACCGCTATCTGTATAAACCTGGAAATAACTACACTGCCATCTCTATACACTTGGAAATGTCTACACTGCCATCTGTATAAACATGGAAATATCTACACTGCTATCTCTATAAACATGAAAATACCTACACAGCTATCTGTATAAACAAGGAAATATCTACACTGCTATCTGTAGAACCATGGAAATATCTACACCTCTATCTGTATAAACTTGGAAATAACTACACCTCCATCTGTATAAACATGGAAATACCTACACTGCCATCTGTATACACATGTATATATCTACACTGCCATGTGTATAAACATGGAAATATCTACCCCATTATCTCTATAAACATGGAAGATCCTACATCTCTATCTGTATAAACATGGAAGTATCTACATGGCTGTCTGTATAAACATGGAAATATCAACAACGCCATCTGTATAATAATGGAAATACATACACAGTCATCTGTATAAACATGGTAATATCTACACCACCGTCTGTATAAACATGGAAATATCTACACTGCGATCTGTATAAACATGGAAATATCTACCAATCCATCTATATAAACATGGAAATATCTACACCGCTATCTGTATGAACATGGAAATAGCCACACCGAAATCTGTATAAACATGGAAATATATACACCACCATCTGTAAAAACATGGAAATATCTAAACGGTCATCTGTATAAACATGGAAATATCCACACTGCCATCTGTATACACATGGAAATATCTACACGGCCATCTGTATAAACATGGAAATATCTACACCACTATCAGTATAAATATGGAAATATCTACACCGCTATCTCTATAAACATGGAAATATCTACAGCGCTATCTGTAGAAACGTGTAAATATCTACACCGCTATCTCTATAAACATGGAAATATGTACACCACCATCTATATAAACCTGGAAATATCAACACTGTCCTCTGTATAAACATGGAAATATATACACCACCATCTCTATAAACATGGAAATATCTACACTGCCATCTGTATACACATGGAAATATTTACACAGCCATCTGTATAAACATGGAAATATCTACACTGCTATCTATATAAACATGGAAATAACTACACCGCCAACTCTATAAACATGAAAATATATACACTGCCATCTCCATAATCATGGAAATATCTACAACGCCATCTGTATAAACATGGACATATCTACACCGCCAATTGTATAAACATGGAAATATCTACACCGCCATCTCAATAAACACAGAAATATCTACTCTGCCATCTGTAGAAATTTGGAAATATCTACACCGACATCAGCATAAACATGGAAATACCTACACCTCTACCTGTGTAAACATGGAAATATCTACACAGCTATCTGTATAAATATGGTAGTATCTACACCACTATCTTTATGAACATGGAAATATCTACATGGCTATCTGTATAAACATGGAAATGTCTACACTGCTATCTGTATAAACATGGAAATAACTACATGGCCATCTCTATAAACATGGAAATATCTACACCGCCATCTGTACAAACATGGAAATATCTACACCGCCATCTGTACAAACATGGAAATATCTACACCGCTTTCTGTATAAACATGGAAATATCCACACCGCCATCTGTATAAACATGGAAATATCTACACAGCTATCTCTATAAACATGGAAATATCTACAGAGCTATCTGTTAACATGGAAATAGCCACACCGCAATCTGTATAAACATGGAAATATCTACACCGGTATCATTATAAACTTGGAAATATCCCCACCGCTATCTGTATAAACATGGAAATATCTACAACACTATATGTGTAAACATGGAAATATCTCCACCGCTATCTCTATAAACATGGAAATATCTACACCGCTGTCTTTATAAACGTGGAAATATCTACATCGTTATCTGTATAAACATGGAAATATCTACAACATTATCTGGGTAAACATGGAAATATCTACACAGGTATCTGTGTAAACATGTAAATATGTACACCGCTATCTGTGTAAAGATGGAAATATCTACACCGCAATTTGTGCAAATATGGAAATATCTACACCGACATCTCTGTAAACATGGAATTGTCTACACCGCTACCTGTATAAACATGGAAATATCTACACCGCTATCTTCATAAACTTGGAAATATCAACAACGCCATCTGCATAAACATGGAAATACATCCACCGCTATCTGTATAAACATGCAAATATCTACACCGCTTTCTCTATAAACATGTAAATGTCTACACTGCTATCTGTATAAACATGGAAATATTTACATGGCTATCTCTATAAACATGGAAATATCTACACCGCCATCTGTATAAACATGGAAAAACTGACAGAGTCATCTGTATAAACAAGGAAACACCTACACCACTATCTGTATAAACATGGAAAAATCTACAGCACTATCTGTAAAAACATGGAAATATCTACACTGCCATCTGTCTAAACATGGAAATATCTACACAGCCATCTATATAAACATGGAAATATCTACAAAGCCATCTCTATAAACATGGAAATATCTACACAGCTATCTGTACAGACATGGAAATAGTCACACCGCTATCTGTATAAACAAGGAAATATCTACACCGCCATCTGTAAAAACATGGAAATATCTACAGAGTCATCTGTATAAACATGGAAATATCTGCACCTCCATGTGTATAAACATGGAAATATCTACACTGCCATCTGTATACACATGGAAATATCTACACAGCCATCTGTGTAAACATGGATATATATACACTGCTATCTCCATAAACATGGAAATACCTACACAGCAATCTGTATAAACATGGAAATATCTACACCGTTATCTGTATAAACATGGAAATATCTACACCGCTATCTGTAAAAATATGGAAATATCTACACCGCTATCTCTATAAACATGGAAATATCTACACCGCCATCTGTATAAACATGGAAATACCTACACAGTCAATTACATAAACATGGAAATATCTACACCACTATCTCTATTAACATGGAAATACTTACACCGCAATCTGTATAAACATGGAAATATCTACATTGCTATCTCTATAAACATAGAAATATCTACACTGCAATCTGTATAAACATGGAAATATCTACATTGCCATCTGTATACACTTGCAAATAAGGACACCGCTATCTGTGAAAACATGGAAAAATCTACACCGCTATCTCTATAATCTTGGAAATACCTACACCGCAATCTGTATAAACATGAAAATATCTACACAGTCATCTGTATAAACATGGAAATATCTACACCGCTATCTATATAAACATGGAAATATCTACAAAGCTATCTCTATAAACATGGAAATATCTACACTGCTGTCTTTATAAACATAGAAATAGCGACACCGCTATCTGTATAAACATGGAAATAACTACACCGCTATCTGTATAAGCATGGAAATATGTACACCGCTATCTCTATAAAGATGGAGATACCTATACCACAATCTGTATAAACATGGAAATATCTACACCGTTATCTGTATAAACATGGAAATATCTACAACGCTATCTGTATAAACATGGAAATATCTACAACAATGCCTGTGTAAACATGGAAATATCTACACAGCTATCTGTGTAAACATGGAAATATGTACACCGCAATCTTTGCAAATATCAAAATATCTACACCGCTATCTCTGTAAACATGGAAATATCTACCCCGTTATCTGTATAAACATGGAAATATCTAAATCGCTATCTGTATAAACATGGAAATATCTACAGCACGATCTGTATAAACATGGAAATGTCTACACCGCTATCTGTATAAACATGGAAATATGTACACTGCTAGCTATATAAACATGGTAATATCTACACCGCTATCTCTATAAATATTGAAATACCTACAACGTTATCTCAATAAACATGTAAATGCCTACACCGCTATTTTATAAACATGGATATATCTACATGTTTATCTCTATAAACATGGAAATATCTACACTGCCATCTGTATAAACATGGAAATCCCTACACAGTCATCTGTATAAACATGGAAAAATCTACACCACTATCTGTATAAACATGGAAATATCTACACTGCCTTCTGTCTAAACATGGAAATATCTACACAGCCATCTGTATAAACATGGAAATATCTACACAGCCATCTCTATAAACATGGAAATATCTACACAGGTATCTGTATAAACATGGAAATATCCACACCGATATCTGTATAAATATGGAAATATCTACACCGCCATCTGTAAAAACATGGAAATATGTACACAGTCATCTGTAAAAACATGGAAATATCTACATCTCCCTGTGTATAAACATGGAAATATCTACATCTCCATCTGTATACACATGGAAATATCTACACAGCCATCTGTATAAACATGGAAATATCTAGACCGCTATCTCCATAAACATGGAAATAACTACAGCGCAATCTGTATAAACATGGAAAGATCTGCACCGCTATCTGTATAAACATGGAAATATCTACACCTCTATCTTTAAAAATATGGAAATATCTACACTGCTCTCGCTATAAACATGGAAATATTTATACTGCTGGCAGTATAAACATGGAAATACCTACATGGCTATCTCTATAAACATGGAAATATCTACACTGCCATCTGTATAAACATGGAAATATCTACACAGTCAATTGCATAAAGATGGAAATATCTACAACACTATCTGTATAAATATGGAAATATCTACACCGCTATCTGTATAAACATGGAAAAATCTACACCGCTATCTGTATGAACATGGAAATACCTACCCCCCTATCTGTATAAACATGGAATTATCTACACCGCTATCTCTATAAACATAGAAATATCTAAAACGCCATCTCTATAAACATGGAAATATCCACACCCCCATCAGCAAAAACATGGAAATAACTACACCGCCATCTGTTTAAACATGGAAATATCTACACCGCCATCTCTATAAACATAGAAACATCTACACTGTCATCTCCAGAAAGATGGAAATACCTACACAGAGATCTGCATAAACATGGAAATATCTACTCCTCTACCTGTATAAACAAGGAATTATCTACATCACTATCTGTATAAACATGGAAATATCTACACTGCCATCTGTATAAACATGGAAATAACTACACAGCTGTCTCCATAAACATGGAAATACCAACACTGCTATCTGTATAAACATGGAAATATCTACACTGCCAACGGTATAAACATGGAAATATCTACACTGCCGTCTGTATACACATGGAAATACCTACACTGCTATCTGTATAAGCATGGAAATATCTACACCGCTTTCTCTATAAACATGGAAATACCTATACCGCAATCTGTATAAACATGGAAATATCTACACCGTTATCTGTGTAAACATGGAAATATCTACACCGCTATATGTATAAACATGTTAATATCTACACCGCAATCTTTATAAACATGGAAATATCTGCAACGCTATCTGTAAAAACATGGAAATATCTACAACAATGTCTGTGTAAACATGGAAATATCTACTCAGCTATCTGTGTAAACATGGAAATATGTACACCGCAATCTGTGCAAATATCAAAATATCAACACCGCTATCTCTGTAAACATGGAAATATCTACGCCGTTATCTGTATAAACATGGAAATATCTAAACCGCTATCTGTATAAACATGGAAATATCTACACCGCTATCTGTATAAACATGGAAATATCTACACCGCTATCTGTAAAAATATGGAAATATCTACACCGTAATCGCTATAAACATGGAAATATCTACACCGCTGGCAGTGTAAACATGGAAATATCTACATGGCTATCTCTGTAAGCATGGAAATATCTACACTGCCATCTGTATAAACATGGAAATACCTTCAAAGTCAATGGCATAAATATGGAAATATCTACACTATCTGTATAAATATGGAAATATCTACACCGCTATCTGTATAAACATGGAAATATCTACACCGCTATCTTTATAAACATGGAAATATCTACACCGCTATCTGTATAAACATGGGAATACCTACAACAATATCTGTGTAAACATGGAAATATCTACACAGCTATCTGTTTAAACATGGAAATATGTACACCACTATATGTGTAAAGATGAAAGTATGTACACCGCAATCTGTGCAAATATCAAAATATCTACACCGCTATCTCTTTAAACATGGAAATGTCTACCCCGTTATCTGTATAAGCATGGAAATGTCTACACCACTAATTGTATAAACATGGAATCATCTACACCAGTATCTGTATAAACATGGAAATACCTACACTGTCATCTGTATAAACATGGAAATATCTACAGCGCTGTCTGTATAAACATGGAAATATCTACAACGCTATCTTTATAAACATGGAAATATCTACACAGCTATCTGTATAAACATGGGAATATCTACAACAATATCTGTGTAAACATGGAAATATCTACACAGCTGTCTGTGAAAACATGAAAATATGTACACCACTATCTGTGTAAGGATGAAAATATGTACAACGCAATCTGTGCAAATATCAAAATATCTACTACGCTATCTCTGTCAACATGGAAATATCTACCCCGTTATCTGTATAAACATCAAAATATCTACACCGCTATCTGCGTAAACATGAAAATATCTACACCTCGATCTGCATAAACACGGAAACGTCTACACCGCTATCTGAATAAACATGGAAATATCTACACTGCTATGTTTATAAACATGGAAATATCTACACCGCTATCTCTATAAATATTGGAATATCTACAACGCTATCTCTATAAACATGGAAATGCCTACACAGCTATCTGTAAAAACATGGAAATATCTACATGTCTATCTCTATAAACATGGAAATATCTACACCGCCATCTGTATAAACATGGAAATACCTACACAGTCATCTGTATAAACAAGGAAACACCTACACCACTATCTGTATAAACATGGAAATATCTTCACTGCCATCTGTATAAACATGGAAATATCTACACCGCTATCTGTATACACATGGAAATATCTACACAGCTATCTCTATATACATGGAAATACCTACACTGCTATCTGTATAAACTTAGAAATAGCGACACCGCTATCTGGATAAACATGGAAATACCTACACAGCCATCAGTGAAAACATGAAAATATCTACACAGTCATCTGTACAAACTAGGAAATATCTATAACTCCATCTGTGTAAACATGGAAATACCTACACTGCCATCTGTATACACATGGAAATATCTACACAGCCATCTGTATAAACATGGAAATAACAACACCGCTATCTCTATAAGCATAGAAATACCTACACCGCAATCTGTATAAACATGGAAATAGCCACACCGCTATCTGTATAAACACGGAAATACCTACACTGCCATCTATAAAAACATGAAAATATCTACAGAGTCATCTGTATAAACATGGAAATATCTACACCTCCATCTGTATAAACATGGAAATATCTACACTGACATCTGTATACACATGGACATATCTACACAGCCATCTGTATAAACATGGAAATATCTACACCGCTATCTGTATAAACATGCAAAAACCTACACCGTTTTCTGTATAAACATGGAAATATATACACTGCCATCTGCATAAACATGGAAATATCTACACCGCTATCTGCATAAACATAGAAATATCTACACAGCTATCTCTATAAACATGGAAATACCTACACTGCTATCTGTATAAACATGGAAATAGCCTCACCGCTATCTGTATAAACATGGAAATACCTACACCGCCATCTACAAAAACATGAATATATCTACAGATTCATCTGTATAAACTTGGAAAGATCTACACCTCCATCTGTATAAACATGGAAATATCTATGCTGCCATCTGTATACACATGGAAATATCTACACAGCCATCTGTATAAATATGAAAATATCTACACCGCTATCTCTGTAAACATGCGAAAACCTGCACCGTTATCTGTATAAACATGGAAAAATCTACACAGCTATCTGTATAAACATGGAAATATGTCCACCGCTATCTGTATAAACATGGAAATATCTCCACCGCTATCTGTATACACATGGAAATATCTACATCGCTATCTGTATAAACATGGAAATATCTCCACAGCTATCTCTATAAACATGGAAATATCTACACCGCTATCTTTACAAACATGGAAATATCTACACCGCTATCTGTATAAAGATGGAAATATCTACAACACTATCTGTGTATACATGGGAATGCCTTCACAGCTATCTGTGTAAACATGGAAATATGTACACCGCTATCTGTGTAAAGATGGAAATATCTACACCGCAATATGCGCAAATATGGAAATATGTACACCACTATCTGTATAAACATGGAAATATCTACACTGCCATCTGTATAAACATGGAAATATCTTCACTGCCATCTCTAAACACATGGAAATACCTACACCGCTATGTGTATAAGCATGGAAATATCTACACCACTATCTTCATAAACATGGAAATATCTACACCGCTATCTGTGTAAACATGGAAATATGTACACCGCTATCTGTGAAAGATGAAAACATATACACCGCAATCTTTGCAAATATCAAAATATCTACACCGCTATCTCTGTAAACATGGAAATATCTACCCCGTTATGAGGATAAACATGGAAATATCTACACCACTATCTCTATAAACATGGAAATATCTACACCACGATCTGTATAAACATGGAAACATCTACACCGCTACCTGTATATACATGGAAATATCTACACCGCTATCTGTATAAACTTGGAAATATCTACTCTGCTATCTCTATAAATATTGAAATACCTACAACGCTATCTCTATAAACATGGAAATGCCTACACCGCTATCTTAATAAACTTGGAAATATCTACATGGCTATCTCTATAAACATGGAAATATCTACACCGCCATCTGTATAAACATGGAAATAACTACACAGTCATCTGTATAAACATGGAAATATCTACACTGCCATCTGTATAAACATGGAAATATCTACACCGCTATCTGTATAAACATGGAAATATCTACACAGCTATCTCTATAAACATGGAAATAGCTACACTGCTATCTGTATAAACATAGAAATAGTGACACCGCTATCTGTATAAACATGGAAATATCTACACAGCCATCTGTAAAAACATGAAGATATCTACACAGTCATCTGTATAAACTTGGAAATATCTACACATCCATCTGTATAAACATGGAAATATCTAAACTGCCATCTGTATACACATGGAAATATCTACACAGCCATGTGTATAAACATGGAAATATGTACACTGCTATCTGTGTAAACATGGAAATATCTACACCGCTATCTTTATAAAGTTGGAAATGTCTACACCGCCTTCTGTATAAACATGGATATATCTACACCGCTATCTGTATAAACATCGAAATACCAACACCGTTATCTGTATAAACATTGAAATATCTACACCGCTATCTGAATAAAGATCAAAATATCTAAAACGCTATCTGTGTAAACATGGAAATATCTACACAGCTATCTGTGTAAACATAGAAATATCTACACAGGTATCTCTGCAAAGATGGAAATATCTACACTGCTATCTCTGTAAACATGGAAATATCTACACCGCTATCTGTATAAACATGGAAATACCTACACCGCTATCTGTATAAACATGGAAATACCAAAACGGCTATTTGTACAAACATGGAAATATCTACAACGCTATCTGAATAAATACGGAAATATCCTCACCACTATCTGTATAAACATGGAAAAACCTACACCGCCATATCTATACACATGGAAATACCTACAGTGCCATCTCTATACTCATGGAAATATCTACACCGCTATCTCTATATACATAGAAATATCTACATTGCAATCTGTATAAATATGGAAATATCTACACCGCCATCTCTATAAACTTGGAAATATCTACATCACTATCTGAATAAACATGGAAATATCTACACCGTTATCTGTATAAACATGGAAATATCTACACCGCTATCTGTATAAACATGGAAATACCTACAACGCTATCTCTATAAACACGGAAATATGTACAACGCTATCTGTATAAACATGGAAATATCTACAACTCTATCTGTGTAAACATGGAAATATCTACACAGTTATCTTTGTAAATTTGCAAATATCTACACAGGTATCTGTGAAAAGATCGAAATATCTACAGCGCAATCTGTGCAAAGATGGAAATATCTACTCCGCTATCTATGTAAACATGGAAATATCTACACTGCTGTCTGTATCAACATGGAAATATCTACACCGTTATCTTTATAAAGATGGAAATATCTACACTGTTATCTCTATAAACATGGAAATATCTACTCCGCCATCTGTATAAACATGGAAATATCTCTCATGCCATCTGTATACACATAGAAATATCTACAACGCCATCTGTAGAAACGTGAAGTACCTACACCGCTGTCTCTATAAACATGGAAACAGCTACACCGCCATCTCTATAAACATGGAAATATCTACACCGCAGTCTCTATAAACTTGGAAATATCTACACCACCAACTCTATAAACATGAAAAAATCTACACCACTATCTGTATAAACATCGAAATATCTACACTGTCGTCTGTATAAAGATGGAAATGTCTACACCGGGAGCAGAATAAACATGGAGATATCTACACCCCTATCTCTATAAACATGGAAATGTCTACACCACTATCTCTATAAACATGGAAATATCTTCACCACCATCTCTATAAACATGGAAATATCTACACCGCTATCTGTATAAACATGGAAACATCTACATCGCTATCTATATAAACATGGAAATATCTACACCGCTATCTATATAAATATGGAAATATCTACTCCGCTATCTTTGTAAACATGGAAATAACTACACCGCTATCTGTATAAACATGGAAATATCTACACCTCTATTTCTATAAACCTGAAAATATCTACACCGACATCTGTATAAACATGGAAATACCTACACAGTCATCTGTATAAACATGGAAATATCTACATCACTATCTGTATAAATATGGAAATATCTACACGGCCATCTGTATAAACATGGAAATACCTACACAGTCATCTCTATAAACATGGAAATATCTACACCGCTATTTGTATAAACATGGAAATATCTACACCGCTATCCCTATAAACATGGAAATATGAACACCGCTATCCGCATATACATGGAAATATCTTCACCGCTATCTGTATAAACATGGAAAGATCTATAGCGCTATCAGTATAAACATGGAAATACCTACACCGCTATCCTATAAACATGGAAATATCTAAACCGCTATCTCTATAAACATGGAAATATCTGCACCGCCATTCCATAAACTTGGAAATATCTACACCGCCATCTGTATACACATGGAAATATCCACACAGCGATCTGTATAAACATGGAAGTATCTAGATCGCTATATCTATAAACATGGAAATATCTACACCGCTAGCTGTATAAACGTGGAAATATCTACTTGGCTATCTTTAGAAACATGGAAATATCTACACCGCCAGCTGTATAAACATGGAAATATCTACACAGTCGATTGCATAAACATGAAATATCTACACCACTATCTGTATAAACATGGAAATATCTACACCGCTATCTTTATAAACATGGAAATACATACACCGCTATCTCTACAAACGGGAATATCTACAACAATATCAGAGTAAACATGGAAATATTTACACAGGTATCTGTGTAAACATGGAAATATGTACACCACTATCTGTGTCAAGATGAAAATAAGTTCACCGTAATCCGTACAAATATCAAAATATCTACTACGCTATCTCTGTAAACATGGAAATATCTACCCCGTTATCTGTATAAACTTGGAAATAACTACACCGCTATCTGTATAAACATGGAAATATCTACACCGCTATCTCTATAAATGTTGAAATATCTACAACGCTATTTCTATAAACATGGAAATGCCTACACAGCTATCTGTATAAACATGGAAATATCTACCTGGCTATCTCTATAAACATGGAAATATCTACACCGCCATCTGTATAAACATGGAAATATCTAGATCGTTCTCTCTATAAACATGAAAATATCTACACTGACATCTGTATAAACATGGAAATAACTACACTGCCATCTGTATAAATATGGAAATATCTACACAGCCATCTGTATAAACATGGAAATATCTACACAGCCATCTCTATAAACATAGAAATATCTACACTGCTATCTGTATAAACATGGAAATAGCCACACCGCTATCAGTGTAAACATGAAAATATCTACACCACCATCTGTAAAAACATGGAAATATCTACACAGCCATCTGTATAAACATGGAAATATATACACCTCCATGTGTATAAACATGGAAATATCTACACTGCCATCTGTAGACACATGGAAATATTTACACAGCCATCTGTATAAACATGGAAATATCTACACCGCTCTCTCTATAAACATGGAAATACCTACACCGCAATCTGTATAAACATGGAAATATCTACACCGCTATCTCTATAAATATCGAAATGTCTACACCACTATCTGTATAAACATGGAAATATCTACACCGCAATCTGCATAAACATGGAAATATCTACACAGTCATCTGTATAAACATGGAAATATCTACACCTCCATCTGTATAAACATGGAAATATCTACACCGCCATCTGTATAAACATGGAAATACCTACACTGTCATCTGCATAAACATGGAAATATCTACACCGCTGTCTGTATAAACATGGAAATACCTACACTGCCATCTGTATAAACATGGAAATATCTACACAACCATCTCTATGAACATGGAAATACCTCCACTGCTATCAGTATAAATATGGAAGTTGCCACAGCGCTATCTGTATAAACAATGAAATATTTACACTGCCATGTGTAAAAATATGAAAATATCTACACAGTCATCTGTATAAACATGGAAATATCTACACCTCCATCTGTATAAACATGGAAATATCTACACTGCCATCTGTATACATATGGAAATATCTACACAGCCATCTGTATAAACATGGAAATATCTACACCGCTATCTCTATAAACATGGAAATACCTACACCGAAATGTTTATAAACATGGAAATATCTACACTGCTATCTGTATAAACATGGAAATATCTACACCGCTTTCTTCATAAACTTTGAAATATCTACACCGCCATCTGTATAAACATGGAAATATCGACACAGGTATCTGTATAAACATGGAAATATCCACACCGATATCTGTATAAATATGGAAATATCTACACCGCCATCTGTAAAAACATGGAAATATCTACACAGTCATCTGTAAAAACATGGAAATATCTACATCTCCCTGTGTATAAACATGGAAATATCTAAACCTCCATCTGTATACACATGGAAATATCTACTCAGCCATCTGTATAAACATGGAAATATCTACACCGCTATCTCCATAAACATGGAAATAACTACAGCGCAATCTGTATAAACATGGAAAGATCTGCACCGCTATCTGTATAAACATGGAAATATCTACACCGCTATCTTTAAAAATATGGAAATATCTACACCGCTCTCGCTATAAACATGGAAATATTTACACCGCTGGCAGTATAAACGTGGAAATACCTACATGGCTATATCTATAAACATGGAAATATCCACACTGCCATCTGTATAAACATGGAAATATCTACACAGTCAATTGCATAAAGATGGAAATATATACAACACTATCTGTATAAATATGGAAATATCTACACCGCTATCTGTATAAACATGGAAAAATCTACACCGCTATCTGTATGAACATGGAAATACCTACCCCCATATCTGTATAAACATGGAATTATCTACACCGCTATCTCTATAAACATAGAAATATCTAAAACGCCATCTCTATAAACTTGGAAATATCCACACCCCCATCAGCATAAACATGGAAATAACTACACCGCCATCTGTATAAACATGGAAATATCTACACCGCCATCTCTATAAACATAGAAACATCTACACTGTCATCTCCAGAAAGATGGAAATACCTACACAGAGATCTGCATAAACATGGAAATATCTACACCTCTACCTGTATAAACATGGAATTATCTACATCACTATCTGTATAAACATGGAAATATCTACACTGCCATCTGTATAAACATGGAAATATCTACACAGCTGTCTCCATAAACATGGAAATACCAACACTGCTATCTGTATAAACATGGAAATATCTACGCTGCCAACGGTATAAACTTGGAAATATCTACCCTGCCATCTGTATACACATGGAAATACCTACACTGCTATCTGTATAAGCATGGAAATATCTACACCGCTTTCTCTATAAACATGGAAATACCTATACCGCAATCTGTATAAACATGGAAATATCTACACCGTTATCTGTGTAAACATGGAAATATCTACACCGCTATATGTATAAACATGTTAATATCTACACCGCTATCTTTATAAACATGGAAATATCTGAAACGCTATCTGTAAAAACATGGAAATATCTACAACAATGTCTGTGTAAACATGGAAATATCTACACAGCTATCTGTGTATACATGGAAATATGTACACCGCAATCTGAGCAAATATCAAAATATCTACACCGCTACCTCTGTAAACATGGAAATATCTACACCGCTATCTGTATAAACATTTAAATACCAACACCGTTATCTGTATAAACATGGAAATATCTACACCACTATCTCTATAAACATGAAAATACTTACACCACCATCTCTGTAAACATGGAAATATTTACACCGCTATCTCTATAAACATAGAAATAACTACACCGCTATCTCTATAAACATGGAAATATCTACACCGCCATCTGCATAAACATGGAAATATATAAACAGACATCTGTATAAACATGGAAATATCTACACTGCCATCTGTATAAACTTAGAAATATCGACACTGACATCTGTAGAAAGATGGAAATGTCTACAAAGCGATCTGTATAAACATGGGAATTTCTACACTGCTACCTGTATAAACGTGGAAATATCTACACCGCCATCTGTATCAACACGGAAATAACTACCCTGCAATCTGTATAAACATGGAAATATCTACAATGCTGTCCCTGTAATCATGGAAATATCTACACAGCTATCTGTGTAAACTTGGAAATATCAACACCACTATCTGGGTAAATTTGGCAATACCTACAGCGCAATCTGTGCAAAGATGGAAATATCTACACCGCTATCTCTGTAAACATGGAAATATCTACACCGCTATCTGTAGAAACATGGAAATATCAACACTGCCATCTGTATAAACATTAAATATCTACAGCGCCATCTGTATAAACATGGAAATATCTACACCGCCATCTGTACACTCATGGAAATATCTAAACAGCCATCTGTATAAACATGGAAATATCTACACCGCTATCTGTATAAACATGGAAATGTCTACATCGTTATCTGTATAAACAGGGAAATATATCACCGCTATCTGTATAAACATGGAAATATCTCCACAGCTATCTCTATAAACATGGAAATATCTACACCGCTATCTTTACAAACATGGAAATATCTACACCGCTATCTGTATAAAGATGGAAATATCTACAACACTATCTGTGTATACATGGGAATGTCTTCACAGCTATCTGTGTAAACATGGAAATATGTACAACGCTATCTGTGTAAAGATGGAAATATCTACACCGCAATATGCGCAAATATGGAAATATGTACACCACTATCTGTATAAACATGGAAATATCTACACTGCCATCTGTATAAACATGGAAATATCTTCACTGCCATCTCTAAACACATGGAAATACCTACACCGCTATGTGTATAAGCATGGAAATATCTACACCACTATCTTCATAAACATGGAAATATCTACACCGCTATCTGTGTAAACATGGAAATATGTACACCGCTATCTGTGAAAGATGAAAACATATACACCGCAATCTTTGCAAATATCAAAATATCTACACCGCTATCTCTGTAAACATGGAAATATCTACCCCGTTATGAGGATAAACATGGAAATATCTACACCACTATCTCTATAAACATGGAAATATCTACACCACGATCTGTATAAACATGGAAACGTCTACACCGCTACCTGTATATACATGGAAATATCTACACCGCTATCTGTATAAACTTGGAAATATCTACTCTGCTATCTCTATAAATATTGAAATACCTACAACGCTATCTCTATAAACATGGAAATGCCTACACCGCTATCTTAATAAACTTGGAAATATCTACATGGCTATCTCTATAAACATGGAAATATCTACACCGCCATCTGTATAAACATGGAAATAACTACACAGTCATCTGTATAAACATGGAAATATCTACACTGCCATCTGTATAAACATGGAAATATCTACACCGCTATCTGTATAAACATGGAAATATCTACACAGCTATCTCTATAAACATGGAAATAGCTACACTGCTATCTGTATAAACATAGAAATAGTGACACCGCTATCTGTATAAACATGGAAATATCTACACAGCCATCTGTAAAAACATGAAGATATCTACACAGTCATCTGTATAAACTTGGAAATATCTACACCTCCATCTGTATAAACATGGAAATATCTAAACTGCCATCTGTATACACATGGAAATATCTACACAGCCATGTGTATAAACATGGAAATATGTACACTGCTATCTGTGTAAACATGGAAATATCTACACCGCTATCTTTATAAACTTGGAAATGTCTACACCGCCTTCTGTATAAACATGGATATATCTACACCGCTATCTGTATAAACATCGAAATACCAACACCGTTATCTGTATAAACATTGAAATATCTACACCGCTATCTGAATAAAGATCAAAATATCTAAAACGCTATCTGTGTAAACATGGAAATATCTACACAGCTATCTGTGTAAACATAGAAATATCTACACAGGTATCTCTGCAAAGATGGAAATATCTACACTGCTATCTCTGTAAACATGGAAATATCTACACCGCTATCTGTATAAACATGGAAATACCTACACCGCTATCTGTATAAACATGGAAATACCAAAACGGCTATTTGTATAAACATGGAAATATCTACAACGCTATCTGAATAAATACGGAAATATCCTCACCACTATCTGTATAAACATGGAAAAACCTACACCGCCATATCTATACACATGGAAATACCTACAGTGCCATCTCTATACTCATGGAAATATCTACACCGCTATCTCTATATACATAGAAATATCTACATTGCAATCTGTATAAATATGGAAATATCTACACCGCCATCTCTATAAACTTGGAAATATCTACATCACTATCTGAATAAACATGGAAATATCTACACCGTTATCTGTATAAACATGGAAATATCTACACCGCCATCAGTATACACATGGAAATATCTACCGAGCCATCTTTATAAACATGGAAATATCTACACTGCTATCTGTATAAACATGGAAATATCTACACCGCTATCTGTGTAAACTTGTAAATATCTACACCGCTATCTGTATAAACATGAAAATTTTTACACCGCTATCTGTATAAACATGCAAATATCTCCACCGCTATCTTTATAAACACGGAAATACCTAAACCAGTATCTTTATCAACATGGAAATACCTACACCGCTATCTCTATATACAATGAAATATCTACAACGCTACCTGTGTAAACATGGAAATATCTACACAGCTATCTGTGTAAACTTGGAGATATCTACACCGCAATCTGTGTAAGCATGGAAATATCTACAAAGCTATCTGTGTAAACATGGAAATATTTCCAACGCTATCTGTGTAAACAGGAAAATATCTACACAGCTATCTGTAAAACGTGAAAATATCTACACCACTATCTGTATATACGTGGAAATATCTTCACCGCTATCTGTATAAACATGCAAATATCTACAACGCTATCTGTGTAACCATGGAAATATCTACACAGCAATCTGTGTATACTTGGAAATATCTACACAGCTATCTGTTTAAAAATGGAAATATCTACATGGCAATCTGTGCAAATTTAGAAATATCTACACCGCTATCTCTGTAAACATGGAAATATCTACACCGCTATCTGTATAAACATGGAAATATCTACACCGCTATCTGTATAAACAAGGAAATACCTACACCGCCATCTTTAGAAACATGGAAATATCTACACCGCCATCTGTATAAACATGGAAATACATACAGCGCTACCTGTATAAATATGGAAATGACTACACCGCTATGTCTATAAACATGGAAATACCTACACCACTTGCACTATAAACATGGAAATATCTACAACGAAATCTCTGTAAACATGGAAATATCTACACTGCCATCTGTGTAAACATGAAAATATATACACCGCCATCTTCAGAAACATGGCTGTATCTACACCGCCATCTGTTTAAACATGGAAATATATACACCACTATCTGTATAAAGATGGAAATATCTTCACAGCCATCTGTATAAAGATGGAAATATCTGCACTGGGAACTGTATAAACATGGAAATACCAACACCGCTATCTGTATAAACATCGAATTATCTACACCTCTATCTGAATAAACATGGAAATATCTGCACTGCTCTCTCTATAAACATGGAAATACCTACACCACCATCTGTATAAACATGCAAATATCTACAGGGAAATCTGTAAAAACGTGCAAATATCTAGACAGTCATCTCTATAAACATCGAAATATCTACACCGCTATCTGTATAAACTTGGAAATACCGACACCGCTATCTGTATAAACATGGAAATATCTACTCCACTATCTGTATAATCATGGATATATCTACACTGCCATCTGTATAAACATGGTAATAGCCACACCGCTATCTGTATAAACATGGAAATATATACACCACCATCTGAATAAACATACAAATATCTAAACCGCTATCTGTATAAATATGGAAATATCTACACCGCTGTCTCTGTAATCATGGAAATATCTACACCGCTACCTGTATAAACATGGACATATCTTCACCGCTATCTCTATAAACATGGAAATATCTACACCGCTACGTGCATAAACTTGGAAATATCTACACCACCATCTCTAGAAACATGGAAATATCTCCACCGCTATCAGTATAAACATGGAAATATCTCCTCCACTCTCTGTATAAACATGGAAATATCTATACCGCTATCTGTATAAACATGGAAATATCTACACCGCTATCTGTGTAAACATGGAAATATCTACACCGCTGTCTGTGTAAACATGGAAATATGTACACCGCAATCTGTGTGAAGATGGAAATATCTACACTGCAATCTGTGCAAATATGGAAATATCTACACCTCTATCTCTGTAAACATGGAAATATCTACACCACTCTCTGTATAAGCATGGAAATATCGACACCGCTATCTGTAAAAACATGGAAATATCTACACCACAATCTGTATAAACATGGATATATCTACACCGCTATCTGTATAAACATGGAAATATCTACACCACTATCTGTATAAACATGGAAATATCTCCTCCGTTATCTGTATAAATATTGAAATATCTACACCGCTATCTCTATAAACATGGAAATGTCTACACTGCTCTCTGTATAAACATGGAAATATCTACACCGCCATCTGAATAAACTTACAAATATCTACACCGCTATCTCTATAAATAAGGAAGTATCCACACCGCTATCTCTGTAAACACGGAAATATCTACACCGCTACCTGTATAAAAATGGAAATAGCTACAACACTATATCTATAAACATGGAAATAACTACACCGCTATCTGCATATACTTGAAAATATCTACACCACCATCTCTATACACATTGAAATATCTCCACCGCTATCTGTATAAACATGGAAATATCTCCACCGCTCTCTGTATGAATATGGAAATATCTACACCGCTATCTGTATAAACATGGAAATATCTACACCGCCATCTGTATAAACATAGAAATATCTACACCGCCATCTGTATAAACATGCAAATATCTACGGCGCTATCTGTATAAACATGGAAATATCTCCACCACTATCTGCATAAACGTGGAAATATCTACACTGCTATCTTTATAAACATGGAAATATCTTCACCGCAATCACAATAAACATGGAAATACCTACAACACTGTCTGTGTAAACATGGAAATATCTACACAGCTGTCTGTGTAAACATGGAAATATGTACACTGCAATCTGTGTGAGGATGGAAATATCTACACCGCAATCTGTACAAATATGGAAATATCTACACCTCTATCTCTGTAAACATGGAAATATCTACACCACAATCTGTATAAACATGGAAATATCTACACGACAATCTGTATAAACATGGAAATATCTACTCCGCTATCTGTATAAATATGGAAATATCTACACCGCTATCTCTATAAACATGGAAATGTCTACACCGCCTTCTGTATAAACATGAAAATATCTACACTGCCATCTGTATAAACACGGAAATAACTACACCGCTATCTCTATAAACATGGAAATATCTACACTGCCATCTGTATATACAAGGAAATAGCTACACAGTCATCTGTATAAACATGGAAACATCTACACCACTATCTGTATAAACGTGGAAATACCTACACAGCCATCTCTATAAACATGGAAATATCTACAACGCTACCTCCATAAACATGGAAATAGCCACGCCGCTATCTGCATAAACATGGAAATATCTACACTGCCATCTGTATACACATGGAAATATCTACACAGTCATTTGAATAAAGATGGAAATATCTACACCGTTATCTGTATAAACATGGAAATATCTACACCGCTATCTATATAAAGGTGGAAATATCTACACCGCAATCTGTGGAAATATGGAAATATCTACACATCTATCTCTGTAAACATGGAAATATCTACTCCGCTATCTATATAAACATGGAAATATCTACACCGCTGTGTGTATAAACATGGAAATATCTACACCATGATCTGTATAAACATGGATATATCTACACCGCTATCTGTATAAACATGGAAACATCTACACGGCTATCTGTATAAACATGGAAATATCTACACCGCTATCTGTAGAAATATGGAAATATCTACACCGCTATCTCTGTAAACATGGAAATGTCTACACCACTATCTGTATAAACATGGAAATATCTACATGGCTATTTCTATAAATATGGAAATATCTACACCGCCATCTGTATAAACATGGAAATCCCTTCAGAGTCATCTGTATAAACATAGAAATATCCACACCACTATCTGTATAAACGTGGAAATATCTACAATGCCATCTGTATAAACATGGAAATATCTACACAGCCATCTCTATAAACATGGAAATATCTACATCGCTATCTGAATAAACATGGAAATAGCTAAACCGCCATCTGTATAAACATGGAAATATCTACACCGCCATCTGAGTAAATATGGAAATATGTATACAGTCATCTGTATAAACATGGAAATTACACCGCTATCAGTATAAACATGGAAATACCTACACCGCTATCCGTATAAACATGGAAATATCTACACCGCTATCTGTATAAATATGGAAATATCCACACCGCTATCCCTATAAACATGGAAATGTCTACACCGCTATCTGTATAAACATGGAAATATCTACATGGCTATCTCTATAAACATGGAAATATCATCACCGCTATCTGCATAAACAAGGAAATATCTACACCGCTATCTGCATAGACATGGAAATATCTACATCGTTATCTGTACAAACATGGAAATATCTCCATCGCTATATCTATGAACATGGAAATATCTCCACCGCTATCTCTATAAACTTGGAAATATCTTCACCGCTATCTTTATAACCATGGAAATATCTACTCCACTATCTGTATAAACATGGATATATCTACACTGCCATGTGTATAAACATGGTAATAGCCACACCGCTATCTGTATAAACATGGAAATATCTACACCACCATCTGAATAAACATACAAATATCTAAACCGCTATCTGTATAAATATGGAAATATCTACACCGCTATCTCTGTAAACATGGAAATATCTACACTGCTACCTGTATAAACATGGACATATCTTCACCGCTATCTCTATAAACATGGAAATATCTACACCGCTACGTGCATAAACTTGGAAATATCTACACCACCATCTCTAGAAACATGGAAATATCTACACCGCTATCTGTATAAACATGGAAATAACAACACCATTATCTGTATAAACATGGAAATATGTACACCGCTATCTCTATAAACATGAAAATACTTACACCACCATCTCTGTAAACATGGAAATATTTACACCGCTATCTCTATAAACATAGAAATATCTACACCGCTATCTCTATAAACATGGAAATATCTACACCGCCATCTGCATAAACATGGAAATATCTAAACAGACATCTGTATAAACATGGAAATATCTACACTGCCATCTGTATAAACTTGGAAATATCTACACTGACATCTGTAGAAAGATGGAAATGTCTACAAAGCGATCTGTATAAACATGGGAATTACTACACTGCTACCTGTATAAACGTGGAAATATCTACACCGCCATCTGTATCAACACGGAAATAACTACCCTGCAATCTGTATAAACATGGAAATATCTACAATGCTATCTGTGTAATCATGGAAATATCTACACAGCTATCTGTATAAACTTGGAAATATCTACACCGCTATCTGGGTAAATTTGGCAATACCTACAGCGCAATCTGTGCAAAGATGGAAATATGTACACCGCTATCTCTGTAAACATGGAAATATCTACACCGCTATCTGTAGAAACATGGAAATATCAACACTGCCATCTGTATAAACATTAAATATCTACAGCGCCATCTGTAAACATGGAAATATCTACACCGCCATCTGTACACTCATGGAAATATCTAAACAGCCATCTGTATAAACATGGAAATATCTACACCGCTATCTGTATAAACATGGAAATGTCTACATCGTTATCTGTATAAACAGGGAAATATATCACCGCTATCTGTATAAACATGGAAATATCTATACCGCTGTCTCTATAAACATGGAAATATCTCCACTGCTATCTGTATAAACATGAAAATATCTACACCGCTATCTGTATAAACATGGACATATCTACACCGCAGTCTGTATAAACATGGAAGTATCTGCAACGCTATGTGTGTAAACATGGAAATATCTACACAGCTATCTGTGTAAACTTGGAAATATCTACACAGATATCTGCGTAACCATGGAAATATCTACATGGCAATCTGTGCAAAGATGGAAATAACTACACCGCTATCTCTGTAAAAATGGAAATATCTACACCGCCATCTTCAGAAACATGGATGTATCTACACCGCCATCTGTATAAACATGGAAATATCTACACCACTATCTGTATAAACATGGAAATATATTCACTGCTATCTGTATAAACATGGAAATACCTACACCACCATCTGTATAAAGATGGAAATATCTACGCCGCAATCTGTATAAATATGGAAATACCTACACCGCTATCTCTGTAGACATGGAAATAGCAACACCGCTATCTGTATAAACATGGAAATATCTACACTGCCATCTGTATAAAGATGGAAATAGCTACACCGCGAGCTGTATAAACATGTAAATATCTACACCGCTATCTCCATAAACATGGAAATAGCAACACCGCTATCTGTACAAACATGGAAATATCTACACCGCTATCTCTATAAACATGAAAATAGTTACACCACCATCTCTATAAACATGGAAATATTTACACCACAATCTCTTTAAACATAGAAATAACTACACCGCCATCTCTATAAACATGGAAATATCTACACCACCATCTGCACAAACATGGAAATATCTACACAGACATCTGAATAAACATGGAAATATCTACACTGCCATCTTTATAAACTTGGAAATATCTACACTGATATCTGTAGAAAGATGGAAATATCTACAAAGCGATCTGTATAAACATGGAAATTTCTACAACGCTACCTGTATAAACATGGAAATATCTACACCGCTATCATTATCAACATGGAAATAACTACACAGCAATCTGTATAAACATGGAAATATCTACAAGGGTATCTCTGTAAACATGGAAATATCTACACAGCTATCTGTGTAAACTTGGAAATATCTACACCGCCATCTGTGTAAATTTTGCAATACCTATAGCGCAATCTGTGCAAAGATGGAAATATCTACACCGCTATCTATGTAAACATGGAAATATCTACACCGCTATCTGTATAAACATGGAAATATCTACACTGCCATCTGTATAAACTTGGAAATATCTACAGCGCCATCTGTATAAACATGGAAATATCTACACCGCCATCAGTATACAAATGGAAATATCTACCGAGCCATCTTTTAAACATGGAAATATCTACACTGCTATCTCTATAAACATGGAAATATCTACACCGCTATCTGTGTAAACTTGTAAATATCTACACCGCTATCTGTATAAACATGAAAATTTTTACACCGCTATCTGTATAAACATGGAAATATCTCCACCGCTATCTTTATAAACACGGAAATACCTAAACCGGTATCTTTATCAACATGGAAATACCTACACCGCTATCTCTATATACAATGAAATATCTACAACGCTACCTGTGTAAACATGGAAATATCTACACAGCTATCTGTGTAAACTTGGAGATATCTACACCGCAATCTTTGTAAGCAT